>NC_053036.3:310229401-310532432 GCF_002575655.3 Aegilops tauschii subsp. strangulata
GGCCCCTAATAAAGTTTATGACACCTTAGTCCGGATGGACTATATATTTTTTCTTAAAAATATACCCGCGGGGTACTGCATACCTTGGCTATCCTTCAGCTGGTTCTTCATGAGGCCGAGCTCCTCCTCGGCTCGCCCCAGTTTCCGCTTCAGTCCGGAGACCTCCGCAGCATGAACGGTGGCAGCCTGCAGCGATACCTGCTTAGTCACATAGACAATTTACGTTAGACTCCTGCGATATTTTTTCTTGATCCTCTGTTCGGCTTTTTTCTCCCCGAACACCTAACAGAGTATCAGGGGCTACTGTCTATATTGCGATATTCTTCCTACAACCACATTACTTGCCCCAAAGCCTGATAGAAGGCTAGTATAGGCTTCGGTTAGTCCGCTTTTGACGAACTGAACCTTCTTTATTACCATGCCCATAAGGGCACGGTGTTCATCCACAATAGAGGCGCCTCGTAGCGCCTCCAACAGATTATCCGGCGCCTCTGGTTGGACAGAGGTCACCGGCGGAACAGGCACATTCCCTCCTTTTTGGGAATCCCGTTCGCTGGACTCCGGGGCCACATAGGTCTCTGGAACGGTGTCCGGCTCAGGCCCGAAGGGAACTCGGCCCCCGTCACCAGTCCTCATAGGGGCTTTTTCCCCATGTGTCCGGCGACTGAAGAATCGTCCTGGGGCGCCACCCCGGCGATCTCCAGAAGCTCCCCCCGGTCGGGGAAGGTCTTTTGCGACACCGCCTCATCGTCACCCTTGGGAGAGGCGAAATGAGCAGGTGGCAGAGACATGCTAGCCATCTCCTTTGAGCCTAGCGATTCCTCTGTCGAGGATCGCGGGGAGCCATCGCGTGCCGGACTGCAATAACACGGTTTAAGGTATATCAATATCATAGACCAGAAAGGCCAGACGTTTTCGGATTCTGGTACTTACGAGGCGGCCTGAGGCTTGGTCCGATGAGGTCACTCCGGACTGCTATCAACATCCCACACGAAGTTATCCGCAAGGGAGCCTCTAACCCTCTTAGGCGTTTTCGCCCCCGGACTTGTGGGGGCCGCTCTCTTCTTCCTCCCCACTTTAGGTGGGGAGTCATTTTCTTCTTCCTCTTCGTCGTCGTCGTCAGCGGACGAAGAGGAAGTCTCGCTTCCGGACGTCACGTCTGGAGTGCCTTTACGGCAAAGGCCCTTCTTGGCCGCCTTCTTAGCCGTCTTCTCCGGCACCTCATAAGGTGCAGGGAACAGCATTTTCTCCAGTAATGGGAATTCTTGGTCTTCGGGTAGCGGAGCCGGACAGTTAATCTCCTCTGCCACCTTGATCCAGGCCTAAAAACAGGGGGAGGAAAGCTTAAGTTTCCTCTCAAAATATGCTAGTAGTGGGTACTCCTTGAAAAGAACTTACCGGGTTAGCCTGGCGTTTTAAGCTAAGCCCGCGATCTTCAGTCGTAGGCGGTGGCGTCTTGCCGGCCTTGAAGAGCACTTTCCAGATTTCTTCGTGCGTTGTGCCGAAGAGCTCTAGTAGTGTCTGGTGCTTGGCCAGATCGAACTCCCACAGATAGCAAGTCTGGCGTTGGCACAGAAGGACTCGACGAATAAGCATGACCTGGACCACGTTGACGAGCTTGATTTTCCTGTCTATCATGTTCTGGATGCACGTCTGGAGCCCAGTCAACTCGTCCAAGGGACCCCAGGTTAGACCCCTCTCTTGCCAGGAGGTGAGCCGCATCGGGATTCCGGATCGGAATTCGGGGGCCGCCACCCAGTTGGCGTCGTGCGGCTCGGTGATGTAGAACCACCCCGACTGTCATCCCTTCACCGTCTCCGCGAATGAGCCTTCGGGCCAGGTGACGTTGGGCATCTTGCCCACCATGGCGCCTCCGCACTCTGCTTGTTGGCCATTCACCACCTTCGGCTTCACATTGAAGGTCTTCAGCCACAGGCCAAAATGAGGTGGGATGCGGAGAAAGGCTTCACACACGACAATGAATGCCGTGATGTTGAGAATGAAGTTGGGGGCCAGGTCATGGAAATCCAGCCCGTAGTAAAACATCAACCCACGGACGAATGGGTGAAGAGGGAACCCCAGCCCGCGGACAAAATGTGTAAGAAACACAACCCTCTCGTGGGGCTCTGGAGTAGGGACGATCTGTCCCTTGGCCGGGAGTCAGTGGGCGATCTCCTTGGAAGATATCCGGCCTCTCGGAGCTCCTTGATATCCTTCTTCTTAACGGAGGAGGCCATCCACTTACCTCGAGCTCCGGATCCGGACATATTTGGAGTGCTTTCTCGAACAAGGGGAAAGCTAAAGACTTGGGCGCTGGAGCTTAGGGACGGAAGGGCTGAGGAGGAACCGAGGTGTGGGTGAAGGAAAGGAATCCTTATCTCCTTATAAAGGCCGTGAATATCAAGCGCCTCCCCACTCGCCTTAAACTCGCCTATTCCCAAGGGTCGTGCAAACGGCGCGGTTGGGTCACCCACGCCCGCATTGATGAGAATCCTGCAATAAGGGGACACGATCTCTGCTTTGACAAGACGTGCCAATGGCAACCGCATCTCAAAATATGGAACGGTGAACACCAAACGGTCCGAGATTATGACCGGACAGACGTGATGTCATGCTGTGAAAGGCTGTCAACAGATTAGACTCGTGTAAAAATATATTCTCTCTGCGGTTGTGTATGGTGTGTGTAACAGGTCCGGATACTATCATCGCATCCGAAGACTATCTTGGAGTTCGGAAAAAGGGGAACCCGCCTTGCAATGCCGAAGACAAATCTGCGCGTCGGACTCCTCGTCGTTGAAGTCAGGTTCAGGGGCTACTGAGGGAGTCCTAGACTAAGGGGTCCTCGGGCGTCCGGCCTATTATCTATTGGGCCGGACTGATGGGCTGTGAAGACATGAAGGCCGAAGACTGTACCCATGTCCGGACTGGACTCTACTTGGCGTGGAAGGCAAGCTTGGCGACCGATTATGAAGATTCCTTCTTATGTAACCGACTCTATGTAAACCCTAGATCCCCCGGTGTCTATATAAACCGGAGGGGTTAGTCCGAAAAGGATATATTCATTACCATAGTCATATAGGCTAGACTTCTAGGGTTTAGCCATTACGATCTCGTGGTAGATCAACTCTTGTAACACACATATTCATCAAGATCAATCAAGCAGGAAGTAGGGTATTACCTCCATATAGAGGACCCGAACCTGGGTAAACATCGTGTCCCCCGTCTCCTGTTACCATCGATCCTAGACGCACAGTTCGGGACCCCCTACCCGAGATCCGCCAGTTTTGACACCGACATACACCTTCTATCATAGATCCAAAGGCAAGATATTCGTTGCTAAAAATGGATCCTTTCTAGAGAAGGAGTTTCTCTTGAAAGAAGTGAGTGGGAGGAAAGTAGAACTTGATGAGGTAATTGTACCTTCTCCTGAGTTGGAAAGTAGTACATCACAGAAGTCAGTTCCAGTGATTCCTACACTAACTTGTGAGGAAGCTAATGATGATGATCATGAAACTTCTAATCAAGTTACTACCGAACCTCGTAGGTCAACCAGAGTAAGATCCGCACCAGAGTGGTACGGTAATCATGTTCTGGAGGTCATGTTACTTGACCATGACGAACCTACGAACTATGAGGAAGCGATGATGAGCCCTGATTCCGCAAAATGGCTTGAGGCCATGAATTCTGAGATGGGACCCCTGTATGAGAACAAAGTGTGGACTTTGGTTGACTTTCCCGATGATCGGCAAGCCATAGAGAATAAATGGATCTTCAAGAAGAAGACTAACGCTGACGGTAATGTTACTGTCTACAAAGCTCGACTTGTTGCGAAAGGTTTTCGACAAGTTCAAAGAGTTGACTACGATGAGACCTTCTCACCCATAGCGATGCTTAAGTCCGTCCGAATCATGTTAGCAACTGTCGCATTTTATGATAATGAAATTTGGAAAATGGATGTCAAAACTGCATTCCTTAATGGATATCTTAAAGAAGAGTTGTATATGATGCAACCAGAAGGTTCTGTCGATCCAAAAGGTGCTAACAAAGTGTGTAAGCTCCAGCGATCCATTTATTGACTGGTGCAATCATCTCGGAGTTGGAATATACGCTTTGATAGTGTGATCAAAGCATATGGTTTTATAAAGACTTTTGGAGAAGCCTGTATTTACAAGAAAGTGAGTGGGATCTCTGTAGCATTTCTGATATTATATGTGGATGACATATTGTTGATCGGAAATGATACTGAATTTATGAATAGCATAAAGGATACTTGAATAAGAATTTTTCAATGAAAGACCTCGGTGAAGCTACTTATATATTAGGCAACAAGATCTATAGAGGTAGATCAAGACACTTAATTGGACTTTCACAAAACACATACCTTGATAAAGTTTTGAAGAACTTCAAAATGGATCAAGCAAAGAAAGGGTTCTTGCCTGTGTTACAAGGTGTGAAGTTGAGTCAGACTCAATGCCCGACCACTACAGAAGATAGAGAGAAAATGAAAGTCATTCCCTATGCTTCAACCATAGGTTCTATCATGTATGCAATGTTGTGTACCAGACCTGATGTGTGCCTTGCTATTAGTTTAGCAGGGAGGTACCAAAGTAATCCAGGAGTGGATCACTGGACAGCGGTCAAGAACATCCTGAAATACCTGAAAAGGACTAAGGATATGTTTCTCGTTTATGGAGGTGACAAAGAGCTCATCGTAAACGATTACGTCGATGCAAGCTTTGACACTGATCCAGATGACTCTAAGTCACAAACCGGATACATATTTTTATTGAATGGTGGAGCTATCAGTTGGTGCAGTTCAAAGCAGAGCGTCGTGGCGGGATCTACGTGTGAAGCGGAGTACATAGCTGCTTCGGAAGCAGCAAATGAAGGAGTCTGGATGAAGGAGTTCATAACCGATCTAGGTGTCATACCTAGCGCATCGGGTCCAATGAAAGTCTTTTGTGACAATACTAGTGAAATTGCCTTGGCAAAGGAATCCAGATTTGACAAGAGAACCAAGCACATCAAGAGACGCTTCAATTCCATCCGCGATCAAGTCAAGGAGGGAGACATAGAGATTTGCAAGATACATACGGATCTGAATGTTGCAGACCCGTTGACTAAGCCTCTCTCACGAGCAAAACATGATCAGCACCAAGACTCCATGGGTGTTAGAATCATTACAATGTAATCTAGATTATTGACTCTAGTGTGAGTGGGAGACTGAAGGAAATATGCCCTAGAGGCAATAATAAAGCTGTTATTTATATTTCCTTATATCATGATAAATTTTTATTATTCATGCTAGAATTGTATTAACCGGAAACTTAGTACATGTGTGAATACATAGACAAAACAGAGTGTCACTAGTATGCCTCTACTTGACTAGCTCATTAATGAAAGATGGTTAAGTTTCCTAGCCATGGACAAGAGTTGTCATTTGATGAACGGGATCACATCATTAGAGAATGATGTGATTGACTTGACCCATCCGTTAGCTTAGCACTATGATCGTTTAGTTTATTGCTATTGCTTTCTTCATAACTTATACATGTTCCTATGACTATGAGATTATGCAACTCCCGAATACCGGAGAAACACTTAGTGTGCTATCAAACGTCACAACGTAACTGGGTGATTATAAAGATGCTCTGCAGGTGTCTCCGATGGTGTTTGTTGAGTTGGCATAGATCGAGATTAGAATTTGTCACTCCGATTGTTGGAGAGGTATCTCTGGGCCCTCTCGGTAAAGCACATCACTATAAGCCTTGCAAGCAATGTGACTAATGAGTTAGTTATAGGATGATGCATTACGGAACGAGTAAAGAGACTTGCCGGTAACGAGATTGAACTAGGTAAGATGATACCGACGTTCGAATCTCGGGCAAGTAACATACCAATGACAAAGAGAACAACATATGTTGTTATGCGGTTTGACCGATAAAGATCTTCGTAGAAAATGTGGGAACCAATATGAGCATCCAGGTTCCACTATTGGTTATTGACCGGAGATGAGTCTCAGTCATGTCTACATAGTTCTCGAACCCGTAGGGTCCGCACGCTTAACGTTCGATGACGATCAGTATTATGAGTTTATGTGTTTTGATGTATCAAAGGTTGTTCGAAGTCCCGGATGTGATCACGGACATGACGAGGAGTCTCTAAATGGTCGAGACATAAAGATCAATATATTGGAACGCTATGTTTGGACATCGGAATGGTTCCGGGTGAGTTCGGGCATTTACCGGAGTACCGGGGGGTTACCGGAACTCCCAGGGGAGTCATTGGGCCTTAATGGGCCTTAGTGGGAGAGAGGAGGAGGCAGCCAGGTGGAGGGCACGCCCCCCAAGCCCAATCTGAATTGGGTGGGGGCCCGGCCCCCCTTTCCTTCTCTCCTTCTCCCTCTTCCTTATTCTCCTACTCCAACTAGGGAAAGGGGGGAAACCTACTCCCACTGGGAGTAGGACTCCCCCTTGGGTGCGCCATAGAGAGGGCCGGCCATCCCCTCCTCCACTCCTTTATATATGGGGGAGGGGGCACCCCATAGACACACAAGTTGACAGTTGTCTTAGCCGTGTGCGGTGCCCCCCTCCACAGATTTCCACCTCGGTCATATCGTTGCAGTGCTTAGGCGAAGCCCTGCGTCGGTAACTTCATCATAACCGTCACCATGCCGTTGTGCTGACGAAACTCTCCCTCGAACTCAGCTGGATCTAGAGTTCATGGGACGTCACCGAGCTGATCGTGTGCAGATCGCGGAGGTGCCGTACCTTCGGTAATAGGATCGGTTGGATCGTGAAGACGTACGACTACATCAACTGCGTTGTCATAACACATCCGCCTTTCGGTCTACGAGGGTACGTAGACAACACTCTCCCCTCTCGTTGCTATGCATCACCTAGATAGATCTTGCGTGATTGTAGGGAATTTTTTGAAATTACTGCGTTCCCCAACAAGGTACAAATCTGAGGTTCCGGTACAAAGATTGAACATAAGAGATGAACTAGGTTTTGAGATGGGATGGTGCTATTGAAGATGTTGATGGAGATTGGCCTCCCAAAGATGAGAGGATTTTTGGTGATGACGATGGCTTCGATTTCCCCCTCCAAGAGGGAAGTCCCTCCAGGGAATCGCTCCACCGGAGGGCAAAAGTGTTCCTGCCACTGGTACTACGAGGTGCTATACAAACGGTTTTTAACCCCTTTCCGCGACGGCATTTGGAGCCATCGCCAAGTGAGTGTGGGTGATAGGGGGGTCCTTCCCACCTGACCCAGAAACCGTCGGGGATAGGGAGCCAAGATGCATATACAATACTCCTACTCGTTTGTGCTCGCATTGCCATCGCAGTCGGTATTCTGTGGTGCTACGTTTATGATGCACGGCCCATCACAAACGGTTCACTATTATAGAACGTGTATGTCTAACTGTGGGATATGGATGCAATCAGTTCGGTTGATGGAATCTACTTCCGTCCTCGTTTATTGGTCCCCTTTGTAATTTGTGTTAATTTTTTACCAAAGATTTAACTGACAAAATGTTAGTGCAGGTCAACAAAAAATATATCGTTGGATGCGTATTTGAACATAGTGTTCAATGATATAATTTTTGGTGACATGCATAAACATTTCTTAGTTAAATATTTGGTCAAAATTTGGTACAAATTACAAAGGGGACCAATAAACTAGGATGGAGGTAGTACATCAATCGCACACGGTTCTCAAAATTGGAACCGTGTGCAATGATTTTCATTTTGCCTGTTGCGTCAATCACACATAGTTGGCTCTAGCAAACCGTTGCCTCCGAAATTCTTTGTGGGACAGAAAACCCTCACCACCCAATTCAAAAAAGAAAAAAGAAAACCCTCACCATCCCCACGTCACAAAAACCCTCATCATGCCCGCCACCCCCCGGTCCCCATTCACACCTGCACAAGCTCCTCCGTGTCTATGCATGGCAACGCCTATCGCGGCGGTAACCACTTAGCTCGACGCCTGCCGCCGCCGCCAGACAGCCAGCAAACCCCACCGCATTTCACCACTTTCGCTTGCCACCGCCTATCGCCATCGACTTTCTCGACGCTGCTCGCAGTGGACCCAGCTCCGCTTGGTTGGGGAATCCGCCGTACTGAGGGTTCTTTCTCATGGACAACAAGGTAACTAATTTAATGAGATATTATCTCATCTCTTATCCCAGTTCATCTGCCTCCTTTAATCACCTGGCCGAAATCGCCGTGAATTCATTTCTATTCGAGCTGATTTGAGGGTTTTCTTTCGTTCATAGAGTGTACAGTGCACTGACACATCAGGACTTTGCGGCCTCCACCAGACATTCCATCTCACCGTACCAGATGACTTGAGGATGCGCGCGGTATGTTCAATCTCACCCTAGATCGGTTGGCATGGCCTACTTTCCTGAACATATACTAAATATTGCTACATTTGGATAAAAGGTGCCACATGCACCATATACGTCAAAGGGGATTTTCCCCTCTTCTTTCTATATTAGGCAAATTAATGATGTATTGTTCTTTCGATTACTCTCATATTTCCATCACATCATGTTTACCCTATCTGTTTAATTATAGATTTTTGTCCTTCGATTTCAACTGCTTTATAGTTCTTTCAATTTGGGCCCATATTTGCATGTTACCATATTTTCTTTAACAATCCTACCATTTTCTGCAGCACGTCCCTTGCTATGCAACAGAATCTGTAGTGCACAATTTTTCCCTTTACATAAATCAAGACTGCAGGGATGTCATACTGAGCACAAACCATGGATTTACAACCGCTGCTACTGTAAGACTTGATGAACGTGGTGACTCCTATTTTGGCACTAGCCTTTGGAAAGAAATTTCTAAGTTTTATGTACTGAAAGCTGGCACTAAAATTGCACTGCACATAAAAGAGACTGGTCATGAGATATATGCTAACTTCCCCGGCAATATCATCCGTCCAGACTTTCTTCGAAGTAAGTTTTCTTTTCAAGTATCTGCATGTTGACTTACCCAGCAATATCAAATGAATTGTGTAGTATTTAAGCAACCAATTGTTATTCCATTTTCTTACTATATTCCTACCTAATAACTTCTAGTTACCAATACACTTTTCTATTGCCCTGTTTTAACTAAATATTCCCTATACTCCCACTTCTATCGGAAAGCGCCGCTGACAAGGAGACTCCAGAGGTGGAGAATGGGGCTGCCAACAAGCAGAGGTGGGGCGAGCAAGAACCGCAAGCGACTCCAGCAGGCCTAGACTTCATCAGCAGCCTCCCCGATGATATGTTGACAGTCATCATCTCCCTCCTCCCAATCAAATATGGGGCGCGGACAACCGTCCTTTCCTGGCGGTGGTGCCCCCTATGGAACTCCACCCCTCTCGACCTCATCGGCACCACGAGCTCTGCCATGGCTATCACAAAAGCTTGTATGCGTTCTCCAAGATCCTCGACAGTCACCTTGGCCCAACCAGAGGCCCTAGAATGGGCAAGTTCCGTTCTAACGGCAGGAACCGAGCCAAGCTTGACGACTGGTTCCGATCCCCCGCCCTAGATCATCTCGAGGAGCTCACTTTTGATGATGGGCATATGCGCTCGCTGCCAACGTCAGCGCTCCGCCTCGCGCCCACGTTGCGCATTGCCAAGTTCAGGAACTGCCATTTCCTCCCCCTTAATGACACGCCCACTCTTATTCTACCACGACTGAAGCACCTCAAGGTCGTCGCTATCTGCCTCCCAAACGGTGGCATGGAGCGCCTGCTCCGTGGCTGTACTGCACTCAAGTACCGTCGTCTTCAGGCGATCAATGGGTTGAGTAGCTTCCACATCACCTCCATGACTCTCTGGACTATTTATGTGTGTTGCTGGTGCGGCAAGAAGACATCACAAGATGTGTACCACGGTATGGTCATCGAGGACACACCTGCACTTGAGAGATTACTTGTAGTTGATCAAGAAGGTCCAACAAGAATCAATGTCATTTCTGCGCCGAAATTGATAGTGGTGGGCTATTCGTCTAACAAATACTCCGAACTTGTCATTGGATCCACACCCGTTTAGGTACAACAGCCGCCTTCTACCTCTCCTTCTACAAATTAACATTATTTATAATTTTGACGATGTATGATCGTCTGCCATCCAGAAAATGATTCCGACAAGCTTGACTCCGAAATTGCGCACAGTGAAGGTCTTGGCACTAGAATCTATCGGCCCCAACCTGGAGCAAGTTGTCAGTTTCCTGAGATGCTTTCCGTGCCTGGAGAAGCTATATATCGAGGTGATGTTCCTTTCTTGTTAAATGTTAACCATAAGGGAGTTCAATTTGTGACATCTTTTTCCAAGTTTACAATAACAATGTACTACAATTTTTGAAGGATTCTTTTGGAGGATTTCAGTACATACATGTCCCCCCCATATTGGTTGCTTGATCCATATGGTTACAATCCATAAGCATTTCTCCTTTGGATTCATCTGTACTAGTTTTCTTAGGGAACTTTTCATCCACTCCAGCCTCTTGTGAAGAAGGCTACATTTTTCTAGATGGTAATCAAATGGCCATGTTAATCATGTCAGATCAAAGATGGCATGTTAGTGCATTTTACAAATCCTGCATACCAAATAGGCCTGTAGTAGTGTTCAAAACTACATGTAGGCACTAACACGTTTTCTTCTTTTGCAGATAAGATTAGGCCCAGTGGTGGCTAATGTGGTACAATATAACAATCACGTCGACTGCCTAGATCTGTATCTCTCAGAAATTACTTTGAAATCCTACCGAGGGACCTTACCGGAGATTATATTCGCCAGGTTCTTTGTTGTCAGAGCAAGGGTGCTGAAGGTAATGAGGTTTGACCTACATTTATTTTGCAAAAAGAATGGTTTGTTGATCAGCGCTGGCGGCTGCGGCAGAATGGAATAGGCTCCGAAAATGCTGAATTTCATTTTGGAACTTCACATGACAGAGTAATCGGAAGTCATCGTGTCAACCCCATACATGACTTCTCAGTGGCTGACCCCTTTGCAAAAATTATGAGGTTTCGAAACCAGACTTAGAAGTGGTAATATTAGTTTGAACCTCTCTGATATCCATGTTTGGTGGATCAGCGCGAGCGTTTGCAGCTGATGAGCTGAATTTCATTTCTAATATCATTTTGAACCTTGTAATCTTTGAATTTGAGCCATATAACTCTGGAATTTGAACCTTGTAATATTTCAAGCTTTTGTGGTACAATCGTTGAAATGGCATCGTATGAGACTCGTATTTTGGTAGCACTATTTTGACCTTAATATGCAATGGTCTTAGATTTTGTTAACCATTCTCGAATCTGTTTACCTTGTCGATCTCATAGCACACGATCTGTATAGCTAACTCGACTGCGATCTTCGACATTATTGCACATAGTTGGTTTCTTCAACCGTGTGCCCTGTAGAGCGCAGAATTAATTATCGCACTCGAGTGTCCAACATCACCCTTCTGTGTAACTTTGACCTCATCACCCACGAGTAAACTTATGACTGAAGTCATTCCACACACTTCGTTTTTACAAAGCTTTTTGCCATTAAACGCCCAAGTTTTGTCCCTCTTCTAGCCGACGCGTGGCCAAACTAGCCGGGCGGGAAGCTTGCGCAGTAAGCTGCGCGGTAGCGCGGGAACAGGCTCACCAACGATATATTTGGTGCCTCTTCGAGCCCATGCGTGGTCAAACGAAACGCGTGCGGTGCGGTGTTGTCAAGAGTGCACTGGAATCCTCAGCTATGAACGTCATGACAAGATGTGACGATTATAGGCCGGCCGGCCCCCAGTTATTACAACGGCCATTTAACCCTTGTGTCTCTTCAACCTTTCGATCACGCCCCACCATTGCAAGAAGCACACCCACCACGACAAATTCTTAGAGGTATCCTGTGCGGCTCCAATGGCGCTCCAAGCGGCTGCCGATGATGAGTAGCAGTTCACCATGCATGCCGTGGTGGACACCCACAGAAGGTTCACGGACCTCTCGGTGGTGTACACCAACAACCCGGTCTGGGTGGAGCACTCCATCCACATCATGAAGTTGTTGATTGCCGAGGAGAAGTACAAGGTGGTCGGGTTCGACCTCGAGTACACCCGCGCTCGTGCCAGGTCTCGTCCCAAGGTCGTCGTCGGCCAGATGTGTGTGCGCAACCACGTCCTCGTCTACCACTACTGCCTGGCCACAAGGTCTTGCGAGCGTTTCGCCAAGTTTGTCAACAGACCCCACTACATGTTTGCTATGGTGGACATCACCAACGATGTAAAGGTGCTCAAGAATTTGGGCATCGCCTGCCAGAATATTGTCGACATCCAAGGCCAATACAAGATCTGGGGCAGCAAGGAGCATGAGAAGGACTCACTGGTTCACCTCGCCGAGGCCATCATCGACCCCTACTACAGAGACATGAAGGATTCCTGCAACAAGGACAAGCGTGCCTGGCACTCGGCCTGGATGGAGAAACTCGACAAAGCTCACGTCGTGTACGCGGCCAAGGAGGCATATACGATCTACGACATGTACAGGCGGATCGTTGACATGAGGAAGTGCCTCCTTCCCCAAAACGGCCAGGGATCCAGCCGGAAGCAGAGCAATGGCAAGCGTCGTCGCAACAATAAGTAGATGATTAGATCCTCGTTTCTCCTACTTTAGTATGCATGTAATTGCTTACTTTGGTGTGTGCAAATGTTATGTGTGTACTCACTTGTGTAATTGTATGCTTAATTTGGTTATGCAATGCTGTCCTTTTAAGTATATATGTTGATGCTCTGTAGACAGAGCAAATCACATCGCACACGGACTAAACAATGGAACCCGTCGGTGATGATTTCATCAATCACTCACAATTGTATACCAGCAAACGTTTGCTCACAACACACATGGCTTGTTAATAGGAATTGTCTGTGTTGTTATCGCTCTTCCCACACATTTCCAATTACAGACCTGTTTGCCGCGTATCACACACATCTTGTTAAGTTGAACCGTTTCTGTTCTCTTGCCTCAATGCAAACAGTTCATCCAAGTGAACTGTATCCGTATATCGCACACACCTTCACCTGGCTGCCCGTTTCTGTTGTTCCACCTCATCACAAACAGTTTATCCGAGTGAACTGTATGTCGTATATCGCACACGCCTTCATCTGGCTGCCTGTTTCTTTTGTTTTGCCTCATCAAAAACAGTTCATTGAACTGAACCATATGCCCTCATCGCACACGCACCTAAAATATGAACCGTGTTTGATGTATCCTTCATCACAAACATTTTGCATCTTTTTTTACGGTTATTTTACATCACCGTTTGCAATTAAATGCATCGCACATACTTTCGTCAAAGGGTCTCTAATCGTAGTGTCGCGTTAGCAGCATCCTGCAGTAGTGTGCCCAAGTTCTGCCTCAAGACGGTGGTGCTCCGTCCCGAAAGTCCTCCCCTTATTTATTTTTCTAGGTCAAAAGACCTTAAATACCAAAAGATGGGCACCGGAGGTGGGCTGGGCTAACCACAACCCACCAGGGCGCGCCTGGGGGGGCCTGGCACGCCCTGGTGTCTTGTGGTCACCAGGTGGCCCCCCTCTGGTAGTTATTTGCTCCAGTATTTTTTATATATTCCAAAATAATTCTCTGTAAAATTTTAGCTCATTTGGAGATGTGCGGAATAGGTATCTCTGATGTAGCTTTTTCAGGTCCAGAATTCTAGCTGCCGGCATTCTCCCTCTTTGTGTAAACCTTGCATATTATGAGAGAAAAGGCATTAGAATTGCTCCATAAAGCATTATTATGCATAAAAACATTATAAATAATATTAGGAAAATATGATGCAAAATGGACGCATCGATCACCGTTCATCATTTTTATACATGTTACGCTAGATCATTGCACATCCTGGTACACTGCCAGAGGCATTCATATAGTCATATTTTGTTCTAGTATCGAGTTGTAATTTTGAGTTGTAAGTAAATAGAAGTGGGCTGATCATCATTATTCATTATTAGAGCATTGTCCGAGTGAGGAAATAAATAAATAAATAAAAAGAGGCCAAAAAGAGGCAAGAAAAAAAAGAGGCCAAAGAGAGCCCACAAAAAAATGAGAGAAAAAGAGAGAAGGGGCAATGTTACTATCTTTTTCCACACTTTTGCTTCAAAGTAGAATCATATTTTTCATACAGAGAGTCTCCTATGTAGTCACTTTCATATACTAGTGGGAACTTTTCACTATAGAACTTGGCTTGTATATTCCGATGATGGGCTTCCAATGCCTGAGGTCTTCTAGAGCAAGCAAGTTGGATGCACACCCACTTAGTTTTTATTTTGAGCTTTCATACACTTATGGCTCTTAGTGCATCCGTTGCATGGCAATCCCTACTCCTTGGGTTGACATCAATTGATGGGCATCTCCATAGCCTATTGATTAGCCTCGTCAATGTGAGACTTTCTCCTTTTTTCTCCTTCTCCATATTAATCTCTACCACCGTACTCTATTCCATCCATAGTGCTATATCCATGGCTTGCGCTCATGTATTACGTGTGGGTTGAAAAAGCTGAAGCGCATTAAAAAGTATGAACCAATTGCTCGGCTCGTCATCGGGGTTATGCATTATAAATACTTTGTGTTAAGAAGATGGAGCACGACAAGGCTATATGAGTTTGTAGGGATAGCGTTATTTAGCATTTTTATTTTGAAAGGCATGATTGTTTGTTGGTATGCCCGAGTATTGATGTTTTTATGTCAAATTATAGACTACTGCTTTGAATCATTCTGATCTAAATATTCATACCATAGAAGAAAGATTACACGATGAACATGTTAGGTAGCATTCCACATCAAAAATTCTGTTTTTATCATTTACCTACTTGAGGATGAGCAGGAATTAAGCTTGGGGATGGTTGATACGTCTCCAACGTATCTATAATTTTTGACTGTTCCATGCAATTATAGTAACAATCTTGGATGATTTATATGCAATTATATATCATTTTCTGGGACTAACCTATTAACCTAGTACCAAGTGCTAGTTGTTATTTTTGGCTTTCTAGAAAATCAGTACCAAACGAAGTCCAAATGCCACGAAACTTTTTGACAATTTTTTGTGGACAAGAGAGACACTCGAAGCTTGAGGAGGGGACCAGAAGGCGGACGAGTAGACGACAAGGCACTAAGGCATGCCCTGGGGGCCGCGCCCTAGTACCTTATGGGTCCCCCGGGGCTCCATCTGACCTAATTTCAGCTCTATAAATTCTCTAAAATTGGGAAACCAACAAAGAGCCACCCAAAATACTTTTTCCGCGACTGCAAGTTTCTATTCTTCCACGATCCCATCTGTAGGCCTTTTTCGGTACTCTGCCGGAGGGGGAGTCGATCACGGAGGGCTTCTACATCAATCTTGCTGCCCTTCCGATGATGTGTGAGTAGTTTACCACAGACCTACGGGTCCATAGATAGTAGCTAGATGGCTTCTTCTCTCTCTCTCTCTTTGATCTTTAATACAATGTTCTCCTCGATGTTCTTAGAGTTCTATTCGATGTAATCTTTTTTTGCGGTGTGTTTGTTGGGATCCGATGAATTGTGGATTTATGATCAGATTATTCATGAATATTAATCAAGTCTTCTCTGAATTCTTTTATGCATGTTATTATAGCTTCATATTTCTCTCCGATCTATCCTTTTGGTTTGGCCAACTAGATTGATTTATCTTGAAATGGGAGAGGTGTTTTGTAATGGGTTCAATCTTGCGGTGCTCTATATCCCAGTGACAAAGTAGGGGACAAGACACATATTTGTATTGTTTCCATTAAGGGGAAAACAACGGGGTCTATTCATATTGATTAGATTTACTTTGTCTACATCATGTCATCTTGCTTAAGGCGCTACTCTGCTTCTTACAAATTTAATACTCTAGATGCATGATGGATAGCGGTCGATGGGTGGAGTAATAGTAGTAGATGCAGACATGAGTCGGCCTACTTGTTTCGGACATGATGTCTATATACATGATCATTTCCTTGAGTATCATCATAACTATGTGCTTTTCTATCAGTTGCCCAACAGTAATTTGTTTACCCACCGTATGTTCTTTGTTTGAGAGAGAAGCCTCTAGTGAAAACTATGGCCCCGGGTCTATCTTTGTCATATATAAAAATCCAAAAATACCTTACTGCAATTTATTTATCGTTATTTTATTTTGTGTTTTATATTATCTATCTATCACTAACAGATTTAATCCTAGCAAATAACCGCCGAGGGGATTGACAACCCCCTTGATCGCGTTGGGTGCAAGTATTTGCTCTTTTTGTGTAGGTGCTGCTGACGAGGTTTTGTGTTGTTCTCCTACTGGATTAATAACCTTGGTTCTTAACTGAGAGAAATACTTATCTCTACTGTATTGCATCATCCTCTCATCTTCGAGGAAATCCCAACGCAGCTCACAAGTAGCATCCTCCTCGGGGTCCTATTCATCGAGCGCTAACCGCCTACCATGGGTTCATGTTCATCCAACCTGCACCGGCTAGGGTGGGATGTATGCGCGCGCGGTAGTAACGGAAATCATTTATCGGGAGCCAACCAACCGCTAAGTCAACTCACGTCTCGTGCAAGGGGGCTCGATGCAACAATTGGCTGGTTTGACTCTATGTATCATGCGCGGGGGCTCGATGCAACATATCGATCGATTGGGCCAGGAAACTACGTACGCGAACGAGTCACGCATTGATCGTTCGGGTTCAGTAAGCGAAGGGATCGCTCGGATTCAGTAGTGCGAGGGCTTGCTCGAGTTCAGTAGTGCGAAGGGATTGCTCGGGTTTAGTATGCGAAGGGCTCGCTTGGGTTCAATAGTGCGAAGGGATTGCTCGGGTTCAGTAAGCGAAGGGCTCGCACACGCGCGTGTACGAGAGAAACACGCAAACCACCTGAGCATCGCTCGGGCCCGACCTTCGACCGTACACCGAGAAATCACCAAAAAATTCTCGGCCTCACCTCTACCAAATGTTGTTTATGTCATGGACGACCCAAAGAAACGTCATGCGGGTGCGCCTCCATCCGGCCTAGGACGAAAAACTCATTTTCTGTCATAAAAGTTGGTGCCCACTACATCCATGATGACACGTGTTTTTGTGACAATTATCGTTATGAAAGTGTCACAAAAAATATTTTCGTTCAGGTCATAATGTTATAGATGTGTCTTTTTCTTGTAGTGAGTGCCTTCTACATTTGTCCATTTGAGTAATGATGCCTTTATATAACAGGAGACAACTCATAAGAAAAGTGGGCAAGGAGGACAAGACAACATTAACCATGAGTAATATGTCATCATAGCTTTGGTATTCTGAACAAACAATTAATCTTTTTTGGATTCTCTTGACAATATATATATGAAATGCTCCAATCTAGGTTTTGTGGTGCTGAGTGGTACCCCTAAGTAAGTAAAGGGGAAAGTTCCAACTGAGCAGCCCGTGATTGAAAATAAAGCATGGACATCCTCCTTATTCACATTTACTAGGATCAAATTTGATTTTTGACAGTTAACCTTCAACCTAGATGGTAGAGCAGACTGACCAGTGAGGCTTCTGAGTTGTGATAGTTGTTGTGAGCAAGCTGGCAAGACTATCATGGTGTCATCAGCATAGTGCACCATAGGGAAATCAGGGCAAGAGTTGAACCTGATGGATAGATGAATGCAATCCCTATTCATAGCATTGTTCAAGATTATCTGAAGGAAATCAACAGCCAGAACAAAGAGTAGTGGAGAGAGAGGGGGTCACCTTGTCTATCCGCTCTTCTACACTTAAAATTCTTGCGAGGAACATTATTTAGGAGCACTTCAAAAGTAGCTGAAGAAAGAATTTGATAATTCCAAGAACATCACTTATCCCCAAAACCCTTCCTTATTATAATTGCCAAAATCATGCCATGCTCAATTTTAGTGTGATGAATTTTAAATTCCTTGTACTTGAGGAGCTAATTTTTAGCATCACCTCAGAAATTAAGTCACCTAAAAAAAGAATTTAAAGAAATTTAGTTTGAGAAGAAGGACGGCTCACCATTCACCCTGTTGATGGATGTCCATGCGGCAACGGTGACATGTGTTTTCATTCGTTAGAGTTGAACAAAACATATTTCGTTGCCAACCCATTCATACATACCCTCGCAATGCATTCTGGTGCTAAGAGCAACTCTAGCAGACCCCGCATCCCGCCCCGGCCCGCAAAATAACCGCCAAATTGCGGGTCGGGGCGGGAAAACCTGCCCGATCAGACCCCGCATCCCGCCCCAGCCCGCAAATATTTTTGCGGGGCGCAGCAAATCTTCTCCCACAACCTCTATCTTCACGGGCTGGGAGGCCGACCCGAGCTCAACCCCTATCCGCAGCGAGATATGGCGGGAGGGACATTTCCGCGCGCCCTTTCCCACTCCCCGCACCCTCCGCCACCATTGCCCCGCCTCCGCAAGCTCCGGTGCTTCCTCCCCGGCCGTCTCTCGCCGCCATGAACGACCCCATGCTGTCCCCCGTCACCGTCGAGGTCGCGCACGCCCCTTCCCCTCGGGCGGATCTCGTCGCCGGCCATGTTGGGCCCGCCGCCGTCGCCCAAGCAAACGTCGCGCCTGCCCGCAAGCGGCAGGGCAACGTGGTCGTGCAGGGCGGGAATCCAGCTGCCCCCGCCGCGATGGCCCGCGCTCCGGGCGCCAACGCGGCAGCGCGATCCCGGCTGGCGGCGGAGAAGGTCGGCAAGGTCGCGGGCGTAAAGCAGAGGAAGATTCTGGCTACAAAGAAGCCACCTTCTTCATCCTCTCACTCCATCCCCCCGCAAGGAGGTGCTCCGACGATGCCGTTCAACGGTGCCCCCCCCCCCCCGCAAGCGAGGTGTTCGACGAAATGGCCGGAAGGTATGCGTCTTCGGTCTTGGCGATTTCTTTTCATTTCTGCCATTATTCTTGACAGCTCGTGACTTGTTATCGTTCGCTATAGTGGTGGTTCGAACAATGCAACAACCGAGTTCGTGAACTTGTTCGACACGAACGCGGTTGACATTGATCAAACCCCTTTTGAACCATTCGACTACAATGAAACGGAGGGCGACGTGGATGATCATGGTTGTGCGGACGAATTGGAGGATATCGAAGCGGAAGTGTATTGCAATCGCAAGCAAAAACTGAGAAAAGTCAAAGATCGAAGAACTACACGATCTTGGAAGATCAAGCTTTGATCAAAGCATGGAGTGCGGTGTCTCTTGATGCATGCACGGGTACTTCTCAAACTGCCAAGAGATATTGGCAAAGGATCGAAGATCAGTACTTCCGCATTATGGCAAAGCATCCCAATAGGACTCCACGCACATTTCGGTCGCTTCAAGGGCGTTGGGAGAATATCAAGCCTATGTGCAGCTGTTGGGCAGCTTGCTTGGAGCAAGTACACAATTCACCTCCAAGTGGCACCGTGGAGTCCGACTATGTGAGTTTGTTTTGCCTTTGTTCAAGTTGTGCATCATCATATTGCATCATGGGAAATGATTGCATCACTTTGTTCACATTGTGTAGGACAAGATTGCTCAACATAGGTACAAGGACATGGAAACTTCGGAAGGCAGATTCTTCAAACTAGAGCATTGTTGGGAGTTGCTCCAAAAGTGTGAGAAGTGGAAATTGATCGACAAAGAATCCCCACCAAAGAGAGGCTCACTTACAAACATGGATGAAGATGAGGATGATGATGGCCCAAAAAATTTGCACAAACCCGATGGCGACAAGAAGACTAAGGAGAAGATGAAAAGAGAGCAAGAAGCATCAAGCTTGAGGGAGAAGATTGATGCCATGGTGCAATCAAACGAGTCGATGTTGTTGAAGTCGTTGGAGATCAAGAAAGAGTTGGCCGAGAAGAAGGCGAAAGAGAAGCAAGAAAAGTGGCAAATACTCAAGGAAGAGGGGCTCCGCAAAGCTGACATTGAGGAGAGAAGAGCACGCGCCGCTGAAAACAAATCCATGTCCTTGTTGCTTGCCGAAAAGAACAAGATCATATCAATGAACCGCAATGACATGGACAACCTCACCAAAACATGGCATGACATGGCAAGGAGAGAAATCTTAAAGAGGAGAATGGTTGCGTCGGCCGGTCCGTGTTGCAGTTCCGGTGATGTTTTCTCTGCTTCATATGGTGGCAATGTGGATGATTTCGGCACGGGAGTTGGATCAAGCGCCAGAGGTGGATTCGGTGGTGGCGATGAACTTCAAGATGGACTCGATGGCGCGGAGTGAAGATCGACCAAAATGGTGTTGGACATGGGCGCAAACTTTTGCAGGGCCCTCTTTTGCGTTTGTCGTACTGAATTTGGCTTTTATTTGCTCGTAAAACTGTGTTATGTCGTTTGAATTTGAACTTATGTGTCGAAACCTATGCAAAATGCGAGAAATACCGTTTTCTGTTTGTGGGGTAGTCGCGGCGGTGTCCGAGCAGAGCCCGCAGAAGCCGACCCGTAAAAAAGTATATTCTGCAAATATACTTTTTTACGGATCCGTTTGGAGGGTATGCATCTATGCTAGTCCGAGCCAGCCCGCAAAAACGGTTTTGCGTGAACTGCAAACGCATTTTGCGGGGCGGCGAGATGCGGGGTCTGCTAGAGTTGCTCTAAGTATGTTTGCGTGTGGAACCAAGCACCGTCAGTACCTGAAATGGCAAAGTAAACTTTTTTCTCTCTTATTTGCTACCTCGAGTTCTTGGGAGGGTGCATTTTGCAACTCCATTTAGCAGCTTATACTAATACTAGTTATCTGTTTTGTTAATTAGAGATTAGACCGGTAGGTGCGTCCATGACCTGGGGGAACGCTGGAAGCCAGCGACGTACCGTCAACCACCCGATCCATCACGCTCGCAGCAGCATCCATCCATCCGTCCAAGATTCGGGGCTCTCTCTTTCGCGACACACAACTCGAATTTTTTTCACTTGCGCCAGCTTGCCGCATCACGCTTACTCGTGGGCCATGGAACCCACATGTCATCGACGTTTAGATCTCTCCATTGACAGTTCTTTGAGCAGCCACTACAACAGAAGAGTCGGAATATAGAGGGTGGCGCAAAAAACCGTGGGAAACAGCGCCGACACTAGCGTACATGCCGGATCGTTTGATTAGGATATGTTCGCGCTGATGATGACGTTTATCCTTACAATTTCTTTCTCATAATGATTAAGAATCGAAGCTAATCGTGCAACGCCACTATCAAGTTAAATTATCCGTTCATGAGAGTATTCCGTCTAGCACTACTGATGGCTTGTCCAGACATATATATATGTTCTGTTGAATTGTTTTTTCAGTGGCATAACTTTGGATAGCTCAGCTCTGGTTTTGTTAGGTAGCCACACAAGCTTTCGTATTTAAGGTACTGGAAATCATCGCTTGGTTTATAAATATGAAAAAAATACGGAGTAATTGTCTTGTGCGAAAAATTTACTCGTGTGCTCTGACTTTACCAAGTACTCTCTTAAAAATAGATAACATTTTAGAGATTGCCACGGTCTCCAATATATATTTGGATGTTCATTTTGTTTTTTTTTAACAAACTTTTAATCTATTCATCTTCAATCATAGCAATATAACAAACACCAAAAATAATAAACATTACATCCAGATTTGTAGACCACCTAGCAACGACTACAAGCACTGAAACGAGCCGAAGGCGTGTCGCCGTCATTGCCCCTCCCTCGCCAGAGTCGAGCACTTGTTGTAGTAGACAGTTGAGAAGTCGTCGTGCTAAGGCCCATAGGACTAACACGTCAGAACAACAACCGCTGCCGTTGAAGAAAAGTTTAGATCGGAAGGATCCAAGCTGAAGACACATGAATAAAGACGAATAAATACCTGATCCGAGCAGATCCACCAAAGACAACCACCGACCAAATCCTGTGAGATCCGCCGGAGACACATCTCCACACGTCCTCCGATGATGCTAGACGCACCACCGTGACGGGGGCTAGACGGCGAGAACCTTATTCCATCTTCAAGAAGCTGCCACCACCCCGTCTTCCTGAGCAGGAAACAAACCCTATCAAAACTTGAAGAAGAAACAAAAAACGGAGCCCTCCCGCCGACAAGGGCCGAGATCCAACCGCACCCATGGCCCAAAGGCCACAAGAGACTTGACAGATCGGCGGCGCCGCCAACGGGAGGCAGAAACCCTAACAACCTTTTCTTGGAGGAGAGATGAAGGGAGAAGAGACTTTTTTTTCTTGTTTTCTTTCCGATACGAGTTTTTATACATATAGGAGTAAAAGTTTATACGAAATCTGAAACAATGTATATGTAACAAATGTAATGATATCATATTTAATCTTATCAACCTAGTCTATTTGTATACAACCGTAGCCAAAGTTAGTAAAAACAATTATGACATGCTTTCTTGAAAGTCTGTCTATGAGTTTGTAAAAACAATTATGACATGCTTTCTTGACAAATGTAGCAAAATTAGTTTTAAAAAATGTAACATAATTATTTTCCCCAGTCATCTAGTAACATCGACGGCGGTTAGGATCCCCTCTAGGTTTGCCGGTGAGCAGGTGCCCCCCTCCTTCTCTGTCGCTCCGGTTACCGGCGGCGGCAAAAGAATCCATGTGCCTTGACTTTGGCTAGTAGTTAAGGTTATGTTTTTTCAGTCCTCGCAAAGCATCGTTCACCCGGAAGGAGTGATTTATCTTCGAACCATTTTTCCGGGATCCGATCCTCCTCGAGTTCTTCCATTGGGACGAAGTAAACGGAGCTCCAACATAGATTCCTGCAATCTTCTTGGGGCGACGGGATTAGGATCTTTGGTCGTGTGTGCTATGACAACGAGATCTAGTGTGAGACACCTCAAATTTATTCAACGGTTCAATGACGACTGGAACCTAGGGGTTCGTCCTTAGGGGCACGTGCATGAATACTTCTCGACTGTCGTCGACAAGGTTAGGCCGACTTCGGTAGGGAGCAACGACGCTGGCGTGTTGGCGGCTCGTTCTACCGATAGTAGTGGTCGTTGGGACCTTGATGTATTTTTATTATGTTTTGAAGTGCTTTGTACTTCTGCTAAAGTTTTATAAGATATAGATCCTTTCGAAAAAAGTACCTACATATGTCTTGTCGTCTCTCTTGTGCGCATCATGAATCTATCATCGTTTGAGAAGGTGGTATGAGCACTACCTCGTCGCTCCTATTATTACCAGAGTGTGCAACCCATGAATTAGTTGTGACCAGAGATGATACTTGTCGACGTACGACAATCTTTAGGACCAGCAAGGTCCCTTGGTGGTTCGGCTGTGGAAATCACAATACACAAAGAGCAGATCCAGCAATCAAGCACATAAGATTTACCCAGGTTCGGACCGCCGTGAGGTGTAAAACCCTACTCCTGCTTTGGTGAAATTATATGTGAAAACCCAAGTTAGAAGAGAGCGCAGCTTGCCGGCAAGGTGCTTAAAAGTGCAGCTAAATAGTGCACTTGGGCAAGGTGTCGACCTTTGTAAAGGTTTCCATGGACCTCCTTTTATAGACGAAAGGGGCTACCACAATGGCAAAATGATAAATATAGAAGCAGATAGTGGCTATAGTGCCGAATACCAAACTTTCATAGATTAGGACAAAAACATTAAATGTTCTGTTAAGTGTCATGCTGAGGAGGAATGCCGGCAAGGTTGTCCATCTCCACCTATACCGCTCGTCCAACTACCTTCTATTCTATTACATCTCTGGGACGGGTGTCAATAAAGTTGTTCTTCAGTCACGGCGCAACCACGTGCCCTGACAAGGTTCACCTAATCGCCTGCTCGCTCGAGACCTGTCGGCAGACTCTTTCCGACTGCCATGATGGAGCGGTGGAGGGAAGCTTGCCGGTTCAGAGCCTTGCCACTTCGTAGCCATGCCGGTGCCTTGCCGACTACTTGAATCTTCTTCTTCAGTACTTCTCTATGACCTGCCTCGAGGTCTTCTTCATGGTTTTAATAACCAAGTCTTGGGTGTTTAAAGGGCTATCCTCCGACAAGCTCTTGTCGTCAGGGATGCTGCAATCATCTGTGCATTAGTCAGGGTATAAACGCCCATGTTTAATACATCGACAATACCCCACGTGTTGTTGGCATTGGTTCCAATGTATTTTAGCGACATTTAGTTGTATCATGAATGTTTTGATTAGTAACATAAGAACTAAAACAAAAATCACATATAATTTATCTTTACCTAATAATAAAGGACTGAGTCCTTCTACCCGCTCACCATCGCGCCATCTTAAAAAAAACCTTTGTTTTCTGTAAATTAACCCGTAATACATATTTAAATCACAGCCAAATCGTTTTCTGCATTTTTTTCAGAAAACCTCCTGCCGTTTCAGGTAATCAACCCGCCGTCAATATTTAAATCAGCCGAATCATTTTTTTGTTTTAACAGAAACCTCCTCACTTTTCGGTTAATCAATCCGCAGTTTATCTAAAACAAAATAATTCATATCTTTTAAACCGTAGCTCCGGTTTTAACATGTTATATATAAAATTTGTTTAGAAAAATATGTAGAATCTAAATATGATGTTATTTTTAGTTGTTAAATATTTCTAAAATAATATTTTTGGTGCAAACTTAATCTATAGTGCATTGTCCGTTTTTGTTTCGTACCGGCGGCTATCCAAATTGCAAATAAACACCCACTAAAACTAGATTAAGAGGAAAGAAAACATCAATAGCTACGCATGCACACCCCTGAAAAGTCTCGCAAGAAAATACATATTTCTCATCTTATTCTGAGCGAGTGTGTATACGCACGCGTGCGAGAGAGAGAGAGAGAGAGAGAGAGAGAGAGAGAGAGAGAGAGAGAGAGGCCTTGGGACTGACCACATTCAAACGTGTTTTTGTTCTGTGAGCATTGAGGCCAGCGTCGGCAACACAAATATGATGTCATGTAAAAATAAAGGAGATGAACCTATTAGGGTCTTGAGTCTTGGTTACTGGGTTCAGAGCGTGTGTTATTTTCTCTACCATTACAACGCACAGGCTCTTTTGTTAGTTAGTATATTATAGTTGTAAATGTTATGGCCCTGGGTGGTTAGGAAAGTGAGAAACTATAAAACTGAAAACAAAAACTACATAGCTTTGTTGTTCTTATTAAAAGGACCATCCAAAGTACAGTAACCATCAAGGCAACCCATCATTTGTCACTTGTATTTTAGGGTGATGAGATTGTTTTTTTTTTAAATGGAGGGCCATGCATGTGAGCTAGACGTTGCAGCGACCACCAAATCTCAAGGTTCCACCATACGTTCCTAGAATAACAAATCCTAATTGTTCTTTCAAGTGTAGTTGCAACTTGCAACTTTTGTCTCTCTTTGTTTTTCTCGTTCTTCTATGTGCTTTGCACTGCAGGTGGCCAGCTCACGAGACATTGCCACCGCGGGCCAGCAGCTCGTTATAGCTGCAACTTTCTATTGCCACTATCCTTTAATTTGGGTATATATTGTTAGGTAGTATACTAAATATATTGTAAAAAGGACAAACGTAACATTGATGTCCAGCTCAGCATCAAGAGGAAATGATAGCTTCCTGCTCAAACGAAGGAAATTATAGATTTGGGATGTCAGTGCAGGTCAGACTGAACAACACAACAGTCTGTTTTTTTTTTAGAAAAACAAGACAACTGTCAAAGCGTATCATTAATTATATAAAACAAAAGAAGAGAAAATGAGGATATATCAGTCGCCATGGTTTGCGAGCTAAAATGGTCCATGTATGTGCTTGCGGCCAGCCCAGCAAGAAGTGTGGCAGCTAGGGCCGCAAAATAAGTTAAAGTTTTATGGGCTTTAGGCCCATCCAGTAGATAAATAATGAAATTCTCAAGTAAAAGTCCCAGGCTCAGAAACTGTACACTCTCAGCTCACAACTAACGAACTAGTTTAGCTCAAAAAAAAAAACGAACTAGTGCTCGTTTGGTGCGTTCTCAACCGCAGCCATATGTCATGCTCTTTTGTTTTTTTTTTGTTTTTTTCGCACGCACTTTCGTCTTTTTAGATGTTTTTTCAGCTTTTTAGTTTTCCACCGGTCTGTCTTAGTTTTTGACAAAAATGATTTTTTTGCGAAAAAACACAGTTTTTTGCTTCCTCTCAGGAATAGGAAAAAACTTGTTTTATTTTTTTATATATACTTTCGCGAGAGGCACGACCGTGCATCTCGGAAATAATTTTTTTTCCCTTTGCGAGAGGCATGGATTTGCTTCGGCGAAACGAAAAAAACGCGTTTTCTTTTTTTCTTTGGAGAGAGGCACTAATTTACTTCTCGTGGAGGCACGATTTTGCTTCCGCGAGAGGCACGGTCTGTGCCTCTCGGAAATGAAAAAAAAAAGGTTTTTTTGTCACGAGAGGCACGGGTTTACTTCTTGTGGAGGCACGAATTTGCTTCTGCAAGAGGCACAGTCATGTCTCTTTTCGAAAAGGGAAAAAATATGCTCCTGGTTATGTTTTTTCGTCCAATGTTTTTTGTGATTTTTTTTTTCATCAAACCTATCAAACATGGGACTTAGTTTTGAAGATCTCGATGTGAGGAATCCAACGGTGAAAATGGTTCGAGATTTGGACGCATGGTTTAAGAGATAAAATATTTTGAATAAACGGATGTATGAAAAAACAGGTTGCGACAAATGGCGCACTTGTAGTGCCCCACTTGTCACAACCTGAAAAGGTGGGAGTGTTCTCTGCAAAGAGTGCTACTTAATTAGTGATTTTGCGGCTTCTGATGTACGTAAGCCAATCCTATATGACGTACTTAGGCCAATCCTATGTGATGCCGCATAAGAGACAAGTACAATAGGTTGACATAAGCAGGCTATAAGAAATAGAATAATATATTTTTGCTTAGTTGGAGGAGAAAGAAGAGGTGAGAGAAGAGAAGAGTAGTATCCAGCTGCAACACGAGACCCAAGACGCTTTGTGATGATGTAAGGTGGGCCAACTATTGATAAACTAGTACATATTTAAAACTTACTATTGTACATGCCGGCTAAGACCTTGGCTATAGATGACATGGCAACTTCTTATAGCCGACTGTTGGCTGTATTATTAACCATGCTCTAAAGACTCTTTCACACAAACCGACCCACGTAATGGCTGTTATGTTTTGTTTTTCTCTTTTTTTCTTTTCAAATTTTAGTTTTTCTTATGTTTCTTCTTTTTTTCTGTTTTTTTTCTTTCTATATTGTTTTGCAATATAGGGTGAACTTTTTTTTCGCAATTGAACTTTTTGTAGAGACTCTAATAGACTTATTTATAATATTTTTTATGTGGAGTTCTTTCCGCAAAGTTTTCTAAACACATGTCATGTCTTTGTCTTTTTATAGTATTCACATGTATGTTTTTTTAGGGTAAAACCAAGTTTATTCATTCGCAAAGTCCGCATGGTGTGGGATACATCTCTGTACATGGGATACACCAAACCAAACGTGGCGACCCGGACCCCTAGATAGCGAAAACTTGGCTAAGCTATGTGCTTTATAATTAGCAGCTCGACTCTCAAAAGAAAAGGTACAATGAAAAGTAGATGCCCTAAGATTTATTTCGGTGACTATTGCGCCATAAGTCCCAAGTGCATTTTTGTTGATATCCGATACCACTTGCAAACAATCCGACGATACCACAAAATTCTGGATGCCCAAATCCTGTGCTAGTGCGAGAGCTTCCCGCCAAGCTATAGCTTCTAGAGTCACAGGGTCAACAACTCCTTCAACTACTAGCGCCGAGCTGCCCATATAGTTACCTCCGTCGTCTCTGCACATTGCCACTGCCGAGCCTCCTTTTCTTGTTACCACTCCTGCATTAACATGTATTTTGCAAAACCCCACTGGTGGCTTCTTCGGTCGGCGCTGAATCTGGCGTGGGAATGTTGCGCTTGCAGCCAGTCCTTTCTCCTTATTTCTGACAATATCCAGGTCTGCAATGAATCTGCCTATAAAGCTGTGTGTTGCTTGGGGGCTTTGGAAAATAAATTCATGAATGGCCTTCCTTCGTGAGTGCCAAATAGACCAAAGCGTCACTGCCATAAGGATAAACTGGTCATGTGAAAGCTTCTGCATAAGTGTAAACAGCCACTGTTTTGCATTTGGGTTCAGTATTCTCTATGATTTTATGTGTGATCTCTTCATCTGTCAGTGCCCATACACTCCTCGACGTTGTGCACTCAAGCAAAGAATGACGCCATGAGTCCTGTGCTCCACACAACCCGCACTGGTCCGAGTCAGCCATATGGCGATGTGCTCTTACGTCATTAGTTGGTAATGAGTGTTTCGAGAGCCTCCACAAGAACATCCTAATTTTCCCCGGGACTTGTGTCTTCCAAAGCGATTTCCACGCTCTCCCCTCCGCATCTGAGCTAGATGGGCCTGCGGTCCCTTCCAGCCATGCCTCCCTTCGCTGCTTGGTGGCAACAAGCATATTATATGCAGACTTTACAGAAAAAGAACCGTGTTTCTCAAAGTGCCACGCCCAAAAATCCGGTATATTCCTAGTGCACAACGGAATTCCGAGTATGGTCTGGACATCTATTGGTACGAAGGTAGCTTGAAGGAGCTGAATATTCCATGAAGCTGTTGTATTGTTAATGAGATCGGACACTTTAGTGGGAGGATTTGGAACAATACTTTCGTATGGTCTGAACATTTCTTCTCTCGGTAACCAATTCTGTGACCAAATGTCAGTAGCAGCGCCATTGCCAATATGCTTTATGAGACCTTGCTTTAATGTATCCCTTCCTTCGACTATGGCGCGCCATACCTGGCTCGGGTAACTTCCAAGCTCGGCCTCAAGGATGTCAGAGTTTGGGTAGTAAATGCTCTTCAAAACACGTGCACTCAGGGACTCCGGGCTCTATAGCAATCTCAATGCTTGCCTAGCCAGCATTGCTAGGTTGAATAGTTCGAAATCTTTGAAACCCAAACCCCCCATACTCTTGGGTTGCGTCATAGTTTCCCGTGAGACCCAATGAGGCTTACGTTTTCCTTCCTTGCTCCCCCACCAGAACTTTCTGATTAGCATATTTAGGTGTTCACACAATCCTCTGGGCAGCTTGAAACAAGACATGGAGAAAACAGGTACAGCCTGGGCAACAGACTTGACCAACACCTCATTTCCAGCCGTGGACATAGTGCGCTCAATCCAACCTTGAACCTTACTCCAGAGTCGATCTTTTACATATTTAAATGCACCATTCTTTGAACTGCCAATATCAGAAGGCATTCCCAAATACTTTTCATTGAGGGTTTCATTAGGGACATGAAGGATGGTTTTAATCTCTTGTCTGACCGATTCTGGACCCCTTTGCTGAAATAAATTGAGGGATTGCATACATTTAGTATTCACATGTATGTGTGCAGTCACAAGCGAGTACAGTGGGCAGGCTTGAAAAAGCGAATTTTTTACTACTAGTTTACTTCGGTCCGGCCCAACTTCCTCCAACGCCCAACAGCCAAGAGCCCAAGAGTCAGCCGACTCATTGCGCCATTCCTCTCGACTCTGTTCGAGCAGGTTTAGACGCGCCGCCGCCAACATAGGCAACGGCGGCCTCCGGTCCTCCCCGCTTTGCCATCCTATAGGAGTGCTACGGCGGCGCGGCTACCTTGTGCAGGTGGCACCATGATGCGCATGGGGACCGCATCCAGCAGGGCAGTAGCCAGCAGGAATCCCGGAGCATCCAGCGCGCTGGTCACCGGGTGTTGGAGCCCTCGTCGCTGGCTAGAGAAGTGGAGGCGCCAACAGGCGGAGCTACGGCTCGGCTCACAGTCGCACGTCGTCACCGATGCCACACCTTGCTGGCCTGCTCCGAGGAGGTTGCGACGCTTGCTGCATCCAACATATGCATTGGCTGTTTAATTCCCAAATTATTGGCTTTGTGTTGCTTTCTTTATTAAGTAGTCTAGCGTCATTTACAGTTTGTTCTGCTAGTTCATGAACTATTAATTGATTTGGTGTCAATTAAAATTTGTTTGCAGATTTAAAGATAAAGAGGAAGACTATCAATATGCATAGTTTTTATGCAAGCAGTTCAACCCATCCCCAAAGGCCTGCTCTCCCCTTACCGATGCCAAAGCTAAGCTTGACCCAACCAATGTGACTGCAAACCCCCTCCGCTTAATTGAAGTGAGCACAATCCCTCCCCTGAACCCCTAAATGTTTGAAGGAATCATACCACAATTGATGAGAGTACAAACCAACCCAGGCAAACCTATAACACAATTTCATCCAAGTCAAATTATTCCAGATCCAAGACTTAAAATACCAATAGAAGATTATGCTTCTGAAATTAGAAGTTATAAGAAGAGCTTATTTATTGAAAGGGCGAAACGAAGCTATTGAGCATTTGTAAGAAGCAACATCTCATTGTATTGTTATTGTTTCTCTAGTACTATGATGTCGTGGTGTGTGAATTGTATGAACTTTTCTGGTATGGTTAAACATGTTACTAGTATTGGTCTTGAAAAAATTCATGTTTTGAGCATTGGTTTGGTAGATATTGTCTGTTTAAATCGGCGATACCAAAAATTCAGTTCAAAATTCAGTATTTTTTTAAAATTCTGAAAAATTCCATTACATACTACATGTTTCTGGTAGTATTATGGGAAATTTTCATAACATTTGGCCAAATGGAATAGGAGATGATGGCTATTTAGCTAAGCAGATTCAAAATTTAATATTTTTTAAAAAATTCAGAAATTTGTAGTAAATACTATATGTTTCCAATAGTATTCTGGGAAAATTTAAGCACTTTTGGCCAAAGGAACTAGGAGATAATGAGTATTTAGCTAAGCAGATTCAAAATTTGAAGTGAAATGCGTCACTAGTCCATTGACTCAAACGGATTCCATACTTTAGGCCACAAACTTGAAAATTGATCAATTTAGGCCATAAACTCAGTGGTTTGATCAAATAAGGCCAAAACTGACCTGGGAGAGAGAAAACGACTATGTGGATGTGTTATGACCGGCATATTAGGGGATTAGCCCAGTGGGTTGTGGCCCAAGTTATCTTATTATTATTAAGGGCTTAGCCCAATTATCTTATTATTATTAGGACCGTTTGCTTAGGAGTCAAGTAAACTTCTCTATATAAGGAAAGGAGATGTATCAATCTAATCAAGTAAGAAGCAATCATTATTTGCTCGGCTTCCCGAAAGGAGCTGGGACACCTAACCCTAGCCGCCTCTTGCGCCGCCGCCGCCTCTTCTTCATCGCGCCACGACGCCCCGCCGCCGGCAGCCGCGATCGCATCTCCGTCAACCCTCCCCCTTCCCAGACAACCTACGCTCTAGACCCGGTAGGGTCCCAGCTCCTACCAATTTGGTATCAGGTAGCTCAGTTCCGATCATGTCTGCACTAGCACCCAACCCGCTGCTGCTCGTCACCACCGCGCCACTGCCTCTCTCCACTGCGTCGCTGGCTCTCCCCACCGCGCCGCTGGACTCCACCGTCGGCGCCTCCACAGCCAGACGCCGCCGCCCTCCACCGCGCCGCCCATCACCATCTACTCGCCGGCGGAGATGATCGGGGTCCTCAACGACCTCATCACCGCCGTCCAGGGCATCTGCCTCTATCTGGCCGGGCCTTACGGGCGGCCGCCACCCTTGCAGCCGGCCGCCGCGACCGGGCCAGCCGCCCTGCCCTGGTACGCGGCCACCACGGCGCCGATCGGGCCTCTACACCACCACTGGCCCGGTCAGCCGCCGCTCGCCGTCGCCCCCTACTGGCCGCAGTGGCCGGCTCCGGCGCTCGCCGCGCCCCCGACGCCTCCCGGGTCCGGGCTGCCGCAGTCCCAACTGTCGGCCCCACCACCGCCCGCTGCCGCGCCTCAATGGCCACAGTGGCCGGCCCCGGCCCTCGCTGCGCCCCCGATGCCTCCCGGGTCCGGGCAGCCGCAGCCCCAGCTGCCGGCCCCACCGCCGCCCGCTGCCGCGCCTCAATGGACACAGGGGCCGGCCCCGGCCCTCGTTGCGCCCCCATGCCACCCGGTCTGTACCGCCGCAGCTGCCGGCCCTGCCCCCGCCCAGCACGGGGCCCGGGTCACCCACACAGGGAGGCGTACCGATCCATCAAGTGCGCTTCCCGCCATCACCGTCCCCAATACCGGCCTGGCTGTCCGGATCATCACCGCCACCCGTCTACACGTCGGTTGGAGACCCGCCGGCACCCACTCTGCAGTTCTCGATCCCTCCGGCTCGGCGGGGCACTCCACGTGTCGCGGCCATGCTGACCGGGCGCCCCAATCCTCGCTGCTTCGCACCTCCGAGCCAGTCGGCCACGGCGCTCTGACTCAGACACCGCCGCGGTTTGCCAAACTGGACCTCGCCACTTATGACGGCATGGAGGACCCCCTCAACTGGCTCAACCAGTGCGATTAGTTCTTTCGCGGGCAGCGCACCCTCGCCTCGGAGCGTACCTGGCTCGCCTCTTACCACCTCCGCGGCGCGGCACAGACCTGGTACTATGCCCTCGAGCAGGACGAGGGCAGCATGCCCCCTTGGAGCGCTTCCGCGAGCTCTGCCTCCTTCGTTTTGGGCCACCGATCCATGGGAGCCGCCTGGCAGAGCTAGACCGCCTTCCCTTCAGCTCCACGGTCCAGGACTTCGCCGACCGTTTCCAGGCCCTGGCATGCCACGTGTCGGGCGTGACGGCGCAACAGCGGGCCAACCTATTCGTCGGTGGACTTCCGGATCACATCCGTGTGGACGTGGAGCTTCGGGGACGCCAGGATCTCCAGACGGCCATGTACTATGCCCGCGTGTTCGAGCGCCACGTGGTGGCCATCCAGCAGGAATCACCGTCCAGGGCCGCTGGGTCGCTACCCCGGCGGGATGTTCCCGCGCAGGGTCGGCCTGCTCAAGCTTCCGCGACACCCCTCGCTGCGACCGCGGCGCGCCCGTTCCGCCGGCTCACCTCGGCCGAGCTACTCGAGCGTCGCTGCCAAGAGTTGTGCTTCAACTGCAACGAGCCCTACACGCCCGGCCACGTCTACCCGCTACTCTTCTACCTGGAGGCTGCAGACTACATTTCGGAGGACGCCGTCGCCGTCGACCTGGCTGCCCCAGCTGTCACGAAGGTGTTTGACGCTGGTTGACCATCTCAAGCAGTTCAGCAAGCGCTTCCCCACCTTACAGCTCGAGGACGAGCTGTTTGTGCAGGCGGGGAGAAGTGTTATGACCGGCATATTAGGGGCTTAGCCCAGTGGGTTGTGCCCAAGTTATCTTATCATTATTAGGGGCTTAGCCCAATTATCTTATCGTTATTAGGATCGTTTGCTTAGGAGTCAAGTAAACCTCTTTATATAAGGAGAGGAGATGTATCAATCTAATCAAGCAAGAAGAAATCATTATTTGCTCGGCTTCCCGAAGGGAGCCGGGAGACCTAACCTAGCCGCCTCTTGCGCCGCCGCTGCCTCTTCTTCATCGCGCCACGGCGCCCCGCCGCCGGTAGCCGCGATCGCATCTCCGTCAACCCTCCCCCTTCCCGTACAACCTACGCCCTAGACCCGGTAGGGTCCCAGCTCCTAGCAGGATACCATGTCAGCATTCCCTAGACCGCACTTGAACTATTTATTGATTTTACAGGTATTTATTTGTAAATTCATTGATTTTTTTTCTCACAAACCATGTTGACAGCGTGTGGATAAAAAAGAATATATAAACTAACCAGTGGAACATCAAACAATTTGTGCTTTAATATGCACCCCATGCTATATATTAGAATGATACATTTCAAATTAAACTTTGTAAGATTATGTACAATCTCCTCCATAAGGTCGATTTCGTTTTGCCTTTGCTCGTTCAACTTCTTCCTTTTAGCGATCGTATCAAAGTCCCTGTTAAATAATATAGTGTACATGCTTATTCCAACAGAAATTGTATACTGTTGTAGTGGCTGCCAGCCATGCTTCCAAGGTCGAGGCCGTGGGTTCAAGGCCCTTTGAACACAAGGTTTTGTTCCTTTTTCTAAAAGGGTGTGTAAAATGAAGTTTGTAAAAAAGACCTTCTATGTAGTACCACAAGTGTAAATGGTTAAATGCATGTTGACGTGGCGACCACGTTGACGTTTTCTCTCTAGCTGGTCGGTTTCTGTCTTATTTGATTAGATTAATGAGTTTATGGCCTAAATCGTTCAATTCCTGGGTTTGTGACCTTAAACATGCAATTTGTTTGAGTTAATGTTCTAGTGCCGCATTTCACTCCAAAATTTGGTTCAAAATTTATTTATTTTTAAAAAATTCCTAAAAAATTCCACTAAATACTACTCCCTCCATTCCGATTTACTCGTCGTGGTTTTAGTTCAAATTTGAACTAAAACCACCACAAGTAAATCGGAACGGAGGGAGTACATGTTTCCGGTAGTTCTGGGAAAGACTCAGCTTATTTGGATAAAAGAATTACTGTTGTTTTTCTTCAAACAAATAAAAGACTCTATTTTATTGATTAGTAATAATATAATATAATGTGTACGGTTAAGAAAAAAGGTAAACAATTCCAGCCGGCTGGGAATTATGCGAGTTGCACGCACGTCCAACGCGCGGCCATTGGCCCCACACGACCACTTTTCTTCCTTTTCACAGACACAAGACACGTCAACGCAGGACCCATACGGAGGAAGCCTCTTGTACCTTATCTCTTTCCCGTCCCTAGCGAGATCATTATTTGTCCCTTATGTTTTCGTACTCCCATAGATCAGGCGCCCCAACAATCCAAACCAAGCGCCATTAAATCCAACAAGCTCTACGTCTACACTCGGAGCCCCGTGTCGCTCCCCGCGAGCGGCCCGGGCGCTAACCCTAGCCGCCGGGCACCGCCGCCACCCATCCTCCCCTCCTCCCCCGCCGCCGTCGGCGAGCGCCGCCCGGGCAAAGCCCGTGTGGTGTCGGCGGCGGCGGGCTCTTCCACTCCCACTCGCGAGGTGGACTGCGCGGGGCAGCTGCGCCAAGCGGAGGAGGCAGGCGCGAGGCGCTGCGGCGTGTGGCTGTGCGCGGGCCGGCGCTGCTCAGCACGCCATGGCGGAGGGGTGGCTAGCGCGCGCGCCTCTGGCGCGAGGAGGAGGCAGGTCGTGGCGTAGGAGCCGTGGGCGCGCGAGGTCTCCAGCCCGCGCGGATCCGGCGTCTCAAGGGCGCGCGCTGTGGCGGGGTGACCGCGTCCGGAGGAGCGGCTTGGCTGCGCAGGGAGGCGCCGTGCTCGCGCGCCGGGGATCCGGATCTGGCGCCTGGATGCCGCGCCATGGCTCTGGCGGCCTGGATCTGGTGTGTTGGGGTCGCGGCTGTGCTGGGGCGTTGGCGGCCGGGCCCGCGCATGGGAGCTCCGCAGGCAGCAGGGCTCGATCTGGTTTCTGCTGGCCGTGCGGGCGAGGCTGTGGGAGATGAATGGCACCTCGCCTGGTGTTGCATCCTTCTGCTTGGTGGTTCGGTGAGCTCGATGCTGCATCGGGTGGGAGGTCGTGATGGTGGTGGCTGGAGGGAGAGGAATGGCCTCGCTGCGGGTGTTGCATCCTTCGTCGGGAGATGAATGGCCGGCAGGCGTTGCATCCTCGAGGAGACGAATGGCGTGGTGCTTGGTTGCATCCTTCCGATGGGAGACGAATGGCGCCGCTAGGGGTTGCATCCTCCGTCCAGTGGGGGGTGTGGATGCAAGGTTGGAAGCACGTCGAGCTCGTCGGGGAGGTGCGGTTGGCCGTGGAGGTAGGGATAGTGGTTCGATGTGTAGGCTGATCGGATCCATGGTTCGGGTTATGCAGGTGAGAATGCCGGCGAAAGTCGTACTCCGGTTGCGGCCGGCGTCGTCGATGGCGGCGCTTTCAGGCGTCGCTTCCTCGTTGGAGGCATCGATGTAGCATCTTACCTTGCCTTTCCCAACGTGCTCCGGGGGAAACTCTTCATCTAGTTTAGATCGGACGATGGCGGCGCCATTCGGCGTCGTGTTCTCTCTTGGGGGCATCGTCCTGGAGATGGATCCGGTTAGAGGGACCCGTGGCTCGGGAGGTGATGTGTTGTGTGTGCTGCTGCCGAAAGGCGCTGTTTGTATGGTTTTTGGGTCCGGTTTCCCTTATAAACTGGACCAACCTTCTTTCTTCTGATCAATGAATTTGGTAGAACTACCAACATTCAAAAAAAATCCAACAAGCTCTGCGCGCACAGTGTCCCACGTCTTGTCATCAGTGACCCGTGCCTTCACACTCGCCCCTCCACGCAAAAATCTCACCCTCGACATGCCGCTGCTGAAGAGGACGACCTTGGGAGGGGCCGCTGCGATAGCAACCAACTAGGGTTGGAGAGACACGACCCCAACGTTATGTTCTACAACCGGCATTCGCCTTGTAGGAGGCGGCGGTTTCAAGTGCTGCAACCGGCTGCCACTGGTATTGGAGATAACACGCCACACCTGGACGCTGCATGTTGCAACCGACAGTCGGTGACGTTAGAGACGACGACAACATGATGTTTGGGTTCCTACAGTCGTCCGCCATCGGTGTTGGAGACAACAAGCCACACCTCGACGCTTCGTGCTGCAACCGCATGAAGGACATATGCCCTAGAGGCAATAATAAAGTTGTTATTTATATTTCCTTATATCATGATAAATGTTTATTATTCATGCTAGAATTGTATTAACCGGAAACTTAGTACATGTGTGAATACATAGACAAACAGAGTGTCCCTAGTACGCCTCTACTAGACTAGCTCGTTAATCAAACACTACAGGAAACAGCTACTTTGCCGTCTGCCACGGCGGACGGCAAAGGCTCGAAAGGCGGACGGCAAAGACCTTTGCCGTCAGCCGCGGACGGCAAAAGGCTCTGGCAAAGAAGGCTACGGTAAACAGCTGCTTTGCCGTCTGCTTCCTGGCGGCGGACGGCAAAGAGCCTTTGCCGTCTGCGGCGGACGGCAAAGAGGGTGGACGGCAATAATTGCGCTGTCAGTCCGTTAAGTGGCTAACGGCAGACCTTTGCCGTCCGCCGCGGACGGCAAAATTTCTCTGGTCTTTGCCGTCCGCCTTATGATGTCATCTACACGTCACTAGATGGCAGGTTCTTTGCCGTCTGCCACTGATGGCAAAGTGCAGGTTCTTTGCCGTCTGCCACGGACGGCAAAGTCTTTGCCGTCTGCCACTGTAGGCAAACTGACCAAATGGGTCATCTCCCAGGAAGCACAGTTGGCTGCCACGTGGCTTCTTTGCCGTCTGCGACAGACGGCAAAGAGCTCTTTGCCGTCGGTGGCAGACGGCAAAGAGCCTGCATATTGTCTGTTTTTTCTTTTTTTGTTAAATCCCACAATTTGCACAGAAAATATATATGACATATAGATATATTTCACAGGAATTCATCACATAAACAAGTTCATACATCATTTCATACATAAACAAGTTCCATCCATCATTTCATACATAAACAAGTTCCATCCATCATTTCATACATAAAGAAGTTCCATCCATACATAAAGAAGCACTCCATAGCTAAGGTGACTAGAATGAGAAGACAAGAATGAGAAGACAAGAAGAAGAAGAGTAGAACAAGCACTCCATCCAGCACATAATGAAATCTGCAAAATGGCAAAATAAGAAAGTTAGAAATGGATCGTTTTTGAGGTAACTAAGGTGAAATGGATCGTTTTTGAGGTAACTAAGGTGAAATGGATCGTTTTTTAGCTCACTTAGGTCAAATGGATCGTTTTTTAGCTAACTTTGTTGAAATGGATCGGTTTTGAGCTAACTTTGTTGAAATGGATCATTTTTGAGCTAATTTAGTTGAAATGGATCTTTTTCAGCTAACTTAGGTGAAATGGATCATTTAAAAGCTAATTTAGGTGAAATGGATCGTTTTTTAGCTCACTTAGGTCAAATGGATCGTTTATGAGCTAAATTAGTTGAAATGGATCGTTTATGAGATAACCTAGGTAAGATGGGTCATTTTGGAGTTAACGTAGGTGAAATGGACCATTTTAGAGCTAACGTAGGTAAAATGGATCATTTAGGAGCTAATCTACGTAAAAGGGGTCATTTTTGAGCTAACTTGGATGAACTGCATCATTTATAAGCTAACCTAGGTAAAATGGGTCATTTTGGAGGAAAATAAGCTAACTCTAGGTCATTATGGTAAGCATATAGGAGGAAATAAAGCTAAGTCTAGGTCTTTATGCATTTGTTAAGCAAAACACTAGAGAAACTTACCGTGATCAGGGAGGTGTAGGAGCGGGGTGGCTAGTGCCGCTACCTGGAGAAGGATCGTGCGATGCGTTTCTGGAGTTAAGCTGCACCAAAGATCATTTCCAATGTCTCGTTAGCATTACGACACTCAAATGTTAAGACTACCAAGTAATGTCCATTCAAACTAAACTCACCGTGCTCCCAGGAGCAATCACTGGCATCGGCGGAGCGGGCTGACCGGACTTCTCGCACACAGACTGCACATTTGGTTTTCAGAACAGAGTCATACTAGTTAGTAATGAGACTCAAATGTTAAGACTAGCAAGTAATCTGCAGAAGAAACTTACCACAAGGAGCTCGTACATGGCCCTTGCCTGCATGTCATTCCGTGCCCTCTCCTCCTCCATCATCTTTCTCGTCCTCTCCTCCATCTCCCGCTGCCTCTCCGCCGCCTCCGCCAGAAGTTTCTCCGTTCTATCTCTCTCAGTCTGTATAGCAGCCTGCAACACCACTCACATGACCATTTGTAATCATTGATGGAAGCGCACACAATGTAATGGAGAAAGATAACTGAGTACGTATCACTAACCTTGATGGCGAGTTGCACTGGCCGTTCACGAGGCCTTATCTCAGGAGCGGAGCTCGACTGGCGCGCCTTGATCTCCGGGAGAGTGCTAGGACAACGGATAAGTCCATCTCCAATGGCTATGGAGCCATGGGACCTCCCGCCACCAGATATCATCACCAGCTCTGGATCAATGGGACCCTGGCTCGGGTTAAAGTCCTCCCCTTTCCTCGCCTTCCCCTCATCTCTATATCTCACGAGCTTGTTGTGGGAGGAGATGTTGGTGAAGTTGTTTGCATCATCGAGGTCAGACTGAGAGAAAGCCTTGACTTTCTTGAAAGAGCCAGTGTGGGCCATGGCATACAGGTCGTACACCTCTGGCACCTTATCCGCCTTATTGTGGCGTGCCTGAAAGAGAGAAACAATGAAAATTAGTAATTAAAGGGCTCAAGCTAGCATGATGAATGAATTGCATGAATCATATAGCAAACCACATACCCAGTTGCGCCCGAACTGATATAAGTTGGAGCTGCCTTGATGGTGTGGCACACCTTCCATTTGGGCACGTTTGTCCTTGGCCTGGTTGTGGAGGGCTAGCCATTCTTGTGAGCACCACTCATCGACCAACACCTCCCAACAATCCATCCGATCCGCACACCATCTCGGAGGCGCCTAAGTTAGCAAATAGAAACTTGAGCGCTACGGCTAAGAATTACTAAATGAAGGAACTTAAGTAGAAGGCCTTAAGAATTACCTTCATGTACTGCTCCTTACTCAGGAACTTATCGCGGCACGCCGGCTTGGTCTTCTTGATACCACGCAAGGCGTAGTAGTCTCGAACAGCCTGCACCCGAGCCTCGTGCCGTAAGTTCTGGAGTAGGCACTTGCAGACGTTCTGGATAACATTTGCGCTGTCCTCCTCGTATCCCTCCTCACACCTGTAGAATGTCTGCAATCAAATGAGACAATATTGATTAGTACAATTAATAACTAGCTAGTTGAAGATTTTGAAATGTGTAAAGGAGAAATTACCCAGAACGTCCTGATCACCATGTCTGCCCTCCTGTCGCACAAGACACCGTCGATAATGACATCCGGCGGGGCCGGGCAGCCACGTAGTGCTCCCAGCTCAACCCAAGCTCTGGAAGCCGACCCTCACCAGCCGCTTTGTCACCATGTAATTCATCAAACTTTTTCCACGCAACACCATCCGATGTGTGTACAATCATCAGATTCCCATCTGCATCTAGTTCGGTTCTTTTGCCCGTTTTGTGCCATGTCATCTGTCTGGCCGTCTCTTCGACCATGAAAAGATGTTGAAGTCTTGGTACGATTGGCATATACCGAAGAACACTAACGGGGATTTTGGTCTGTGTCTTCTCACCCATACCGTTGTCTACCACAACATACCTGGAAGACTTGCAAATGGGACAATAGTTCAAGTCCGCATAGTCAAGCCTAAACAAGACACATCCTTTCTCACAGGCATGTATCTTATCATAGGGCATCTTCAGTGCACGGAGGATTTTGTCCGACTGGTACAGGTTTGCAGGCATTACATGGCCTTTGGGTAGAAAGTGTCCAAATACTGTCATCATTGCATCGTAGCATTCTCTGCCCAAGTTGAACTGAGCCTTCAGAGCCATTACTTGTGAGATGGCATCCAACTGACAAAGCTCAGTGTGCTCATGGAGCGGACGTTTTGAAGACTCCAACATTTCATTGAAGGCCTTTGCAGATTCCTCCATCTCCTCGTCCGAATCCCGAGCATCATCAAAGTCTTGCACCATGTTTTCCATCCCGGTACCATGCTCGTCGGTGCGACGACGATCCACCTCAGCTCGGTCACGTTGGTCAGACTCACCATGAAATGTCCACACCGTATAATCGGGCGTAAAACCACTCTTCTGCAGGTGTTTGCCCATTTCAGCCTCTGTCCTCTTTTCCCAATTGCCGCACCGTAAACAGGGGCACGAGGTTTTCCTCTGGCCATTTGCAAATGCGGCTCGCACAAACCCCTTGGTTTTTGTGAACCATTCAGTGCTCCATTTGTTCTGACCAGTGTGACCGGTGTACATCCACGCACGATCACTCATCTTGACTTTCAGAGCTACTAGACACACAACAAATATATATATATAATTCAGCATGTATGTATTCATCAGTTGATCTACTTTGTCAATTTTATTACGTCCATGCAACCTACACTCTAATAGGTAATGATAGGTCCTAATCCCACCCGAGTATGTTTAGATTGGGTTCATTTTCCCATGCTATGCCCCGGATCCTACGCAAAATTTCGGCAGCACCTCCCCGCTGTTCTCCTGATACACGTCTCTGCAATAAACAGAGAGGATGTGTACCCGGAGAACAACAGGGGAGGCACTGACGAAATTTATGCGTCGGATCTGGAGCAAAGCATATGGGAAAACGAACCCAATCTAAACATACTCGGGCTGTCCATGGATAGCGCTGGACAATTCGAAAGAATCAAGGTTATAAATATGCAAATGCATGCATATTTATAACTATGACGCTTTCGAACGGGAGACACATATTGGTTACGCATACTGATGATTCAAGACACATATATATATATCTAGCTATCAAGTTTCATCGGAATAGATCAAATAATTAATGGGGGAGGAGGACATGTCATTTGTGCTCACCCACGAACGAAGGGGCAGAGCTCGTCAAACGCACGGCGAGGTCGTCGAACACCAAACCTCGCAGCGATGAAACAACTGCACATTTAAAACTACCCGATCAACACAATTATATATGATGTTTTTCATAACAAAATCGAAAGATATATGACCTAACTAATAATTCACAAATATATGACCCCGTCGGCTTCTGGAAGGCCAAAGAACACCTTTTCGGGAGGTGTCGGGGGTCGGGGTGTCGTGTCGGTCTCGGGGTGCCGTGTCGGGGTCGGGGTCTCGGGGTCGGGGTGCCGGGTCGGGGTCGGGGTGCCGTGTCGGTGTCGGGGTCGGGGTGTCGGGTCAGGCTCGGGGTCGGGGTGTCGGGGTCGGGGTCGGGGTCGGGGTCGGGGTCGGGGTCTCGGGGTCGGGGTGTCGGGGTGTCGGGGTGTCGTGTCGGGGGTCGGGGTGTCGTGTCGGTCTCGGGGTGCCGTGTCGGGGTCGGGGTGTCGTGTCGGTCTCGGGGTGCCGTGTCGGGGTCGGGGTCTCGGGGTCGGGGTGTCGGGTCGGGGTGCCGGGTCGGGGTCGGGGTGCCGTGTCGGTGTCGGGGTCGGGGTGTCGGGTCAGGCTCAGGGTCGGGGTGTGGTGTCGGGGTGTGGTGTCGGGGTTGGGGGTCAGGGGGTCTTCTCATTCTTCTACTACTTCTACTTCTTCTCATTCTTCTACTTCTTCTCATCCCCCGTCTTCTTCTTCTTCTTCTTCTTCTTCTTCTTCTTCTTTCTCCTCCTCCTCCTCCTCCTCCTCCTCTTCTTCTTCTTCTTCTTCTTCTTCTTCTTCTTCTTCTTCTTCTTCTTCTTCTTCTTCTTCTTCTTCTTCTTCTTCTTCTTCTTCTTCTTCTTCTTCTTCTCCTCCTCCTCCTCCTCCTCCTCCTCCTCCTCCTCCTCTTCTTCTTCTTCTTCTTCTTCTTCTTCTTCTTCTTCTTCTTCTTCTTCTTCTTCTTCTTCTTCTTCTCCTCCTCCTCCTCCTCCTCCTCCTCCTCTTCTTCTTCTTCTTCTTCTTCTTCTTCTTCCCCCTTCTACTTAACCTAAACCTAAACTAATTAAAACTAAACTAATTAAACCTAAACTAATTAAACTAAATAACCTACACTAATTAATTCTAAACTGAAAAAACTTAACTAAAAAACCTTATCTAAACAGAAAAAAACAAAAAAACAGAAAAAAAATGGGATCGAGGGGCTCACTGTGGGGGGGCGGCGACGGGTCGGGGAGGGGTCGGCGACGGGGGGCCGGGGCGGGGCGGTGGAGGAGGCGGGGCGGCGGGGGCCCGGCCGGCGGGGGGGCCGGGGCGGGGCGATGGAGGAGGCGGGGCGGCGGGGGGCCCGGGCGGCGGGGGGCCGAGGCGGCGAGGGGGCCGGGCGGCGGGAGGCCGGGGCGGGGCGGTGGAGGAGGCGGCGGGGGGCCGGGGCGGCTGTGGGCCGGGGCGGCGGTGGGGCGCGGGGCGGCGGGGGGCCGGGGCGGGGGGCCGACGGGGCGGTGGGGCGGCGGGGAGCCGGGGCGGCGGGGCGACGAGGCGGCGGGGGCGACGGGGCGGCGGCGGCGGCGATGGGGTCGGAGAAGAAGGGCGCGCGAGGACGAAGTGAGTAACGGGCGGGGGGGTACCTGCCGTTAGGCAAGTGCTCTCTTTGCCGTCAGCCAGCCTTTGCCGTCCGCCTTTTTGCCTCTTTGCCGTCTGCTAGCGGACGGCAAAGAGGTGGGCCGTTAAGATTTTTTCAAACGAGCGGGGGGTGGGGGCCACTACACTCTTTGCCGTCTGCCAGCGGACGGCAAAGATTCTTTGCCGTCTGCTGGCGGACGGCAAAGAGGTGGCTGATGGCAAAGAGCTTCTTTGCCGTCAGCCTTTTCTTTGCCGTCCGCTTACGTGTAGCTGATGGCAAAGAGCTTCTTTGCCGTCAGCTAGCAGACGGCAAAGAGCTGGCAGATGGCAAATTAGCTGATTCCAGTAGTGAAAGATGGTTAAGTTTCCTGACCATAGACATGTGTTGTCATTTGATGAACGGAACCACATCATTAGAGAATGATGTGATGGACAAGACTCATCCGTTAGCTTAGCATTAATGATCGTTTAGTTTTATTGCTATTGCTTTCATCATGACTAATACATGTTCCTCTAACTATGAGATTATGCAACTCCCGAATACCGGAGGAACACCTTGTGTGCTATCAAACGTCACAATGTAAATGGGTGATTATAAAGATGCTCTACAGGTGTCTCCGATGGTGTTTGTTAAGTTGGCATAGATCGAGATTAGGATTTGTCACTCCGTGTTTCGGAGAGGTATCTCTAGGCCCACTCGGTAATGCTCATCACTATAAGCCTTGCAAGCAATGTGATTAATGAGTTATTTGTGGGATGATGCATTACGGAACGAGTAAAGAGACTTGCCAGTAACGAGATTGAACTAGGTATGGTGATACCGACGATCGAATCTCGGGCAAGTAACATACCGATGACAAAGGGAACAACGTATGTTGTTATGCGGTTTGGCCGATAAAGATCTTCGTAGAATATGTAGGACCAATATGAGCATCCAGGTTCCGCTATTGGTTATTGACCGGAGATGTGTCTCGGTCATGTCTACACAGTTCTCGAACCCGTAGGGTCTGCACGCTTAACGTTCGATGATGATTTGTATTATGAGTTACGTGATTTGATGTACCGAAGTTTGTTCGGAGTCCCGGATGAGATCATGGACGTGACGAGGAGTCTCGAAATGGTCGAGACATAAATCGATATATAGGAAGGTTATATTCGGACACCGGAATGGTTCCGAAGTGTTTCGGGTATTTTCCGGAGTACTGGGAGGTTACCGGAACCCCCCGAGAGAGTAATGGGCCTTAATGGGCTTTAGGGGAAAGGAGAGAGGGGCCTCAAGGGGTGGCCGCACTCCCCCCCATGGGCTGGTCCGAATTGGACTAGGAGGGGGCGGCGGCCCCCTCCTTCCTTCTCCCCTCCTTCCTTCTCCTAGTTGGAATAGGAAAGGGGGGGGGCGAATCCTACTTGGACCGGGAGCCCAAGTAGGACTCCTCCCTATGGCGCGCCCCCTATGGACGGCCTCCTCTCCTCCCCCTTTATATATGCGGGAGGGGGGCACCCAAAGACACACAAGTTTCTCTTAACCGTGTGTGGTGCCCCCCTGCACAGTTACACACCTCGGTCATATCGTCGTAGTGCTTAGGCGAAGCCCTGCGCCGGTAACTTCATCATCACCGTCACCATGCCGCCGTGTTGACGGAACTCTCCCTCGGCCTCAACTGGATCAAGAGCTCGAGGGACGTCATCGAGCTGAACGTGTGCTGAATGCTGAGGTGTTGTACGTTCGGTGCTTGGATCGGTTGGATCGCGAAGACGTTCGACTACATCAACCGCGTTACTAAACGCGTCCGCTTTCGGTCTACGAGTGTACGTGGACACACTCTTCCCCCTCGTTGCTATGCATCTCCTAGATAGATCTTGCGTGATCGTAGGTAATTTTTTTGAAATACTGCGTTCCCCAACAGTGGCATCAGAGCCAGGTCTATGCGTAGATGTTATATACACGAGTAGAACACAAAGAGTTGTGGGCGATAATATTCATACCGCTTACCAGCTCCGTCTTACTTTGATTCGGCGGTATTGTTGGATGAAGCGGCCCCGACCGACATTACATGACCGCGTTCATGAGACTGGTTCTACCGACGTGCTTCGCACACAGGTGGCTGGCGGGTGTCTGTTTCTCCAACTTTAGTTGAATCGAGTTTGACTACGCCCGGTCCTTTTTGAAGGTTAAAACAGCACACTTGATGAAAAATCATTGTGGTTTTAATGCGTAGGTAAGAACGGTTCTTGCTAGAAGCCCGTAGCAGCCACGTAAAACTTACAACAACAAAGTAGAGGACATCTAACTTGTTTTTGCAGGGCTTGCTGTGATGTGATATGGTCAAGACGTGATGATATATAAATTGTTGTATGAGATGATCATGTTTTGTAAAAATTATCGGCAACTGGCAGGAGCCTTATGGTTGTCGCTTTATTGTATGAAATGCAACTGCCATGTAATTGCTTTACTTTATCACTAAGCGGTAGCGATAGTCGTAGAAGCAATAGTTGGTGAGACGACAACGATGCTTCGATGGAGATCAAGGTGTCAAGCCGGTGATGATGGTGATCATGACAGTGCTTTGGAGATGGAGATCAAAGGCACAAGATGATGATGGCCATATCATATCACTTATTTTGGTTGCATGTGATGTTTATCTTTTATGCATCTTATTTTGCTTAGTACGGCGGTAGCATTATAAGATGATCTCTCACTAAATTTCAAGGTATAAGTGTTCTCCCTGAGTATGCACCGTTGCTACAGTTCGTCGTGCCGAGACACCACGTGATGACCGGGTGTGATAAGCTCTACGTTCACATACAACGGGTGCAAGCCAGTTTTGCACACGCAGAATACTCAGGTTAAACTTGACGAGCCTAGCATATGCAGATATGGCCTCAGAACACTAAGACCGAAAGGTCGAGCATGAATCATATAGTAGATATGATCAACATAGTGATGTTCACCATTGAAAACTACTCCATCTCACGTGATGATCGGACATGGTTTAGTTGATTTGGATCACGTGATCATTTAGATGAGTGGAGGGATGTCTATCTAAGTGGGAGTTCTTAAGTAATATGATTAATTGAACTTTAATTTATCATGAACTTAGTACCTAATAGTATTTTGCATGTCTATGTTGTGTTAGATCAATGGCCCGTGCTACCGTTCCTTTGAATTTTAATGCGTTCCTGGAGAAAGCTAAGTTGAAAGATGATGGTAGCAACTACATGGATTGGGTCCGTAACTTGAGGATTATCCTCATTGCTGCACAGAAGAATTACGTCATGGAAGCATCGCTAGGTGCAAGACCCGCTGCAGGAGCAACTCCAGATGTTATGAACGTCTGGCAGAGCAAAGCTGATGACTACTCGATAGTTCAGTGTGCCATGCTTTACGGCTTAGAACCGGGACTTCAACGACGTTTTGAACGTCATGGAGCATATGAGATGTTCCAGGAGTTGAAGTTAATATTTCAAGCAAATGTCTGGATTGAGAGATATGAAGTCTCCAATAAGTTCTATAACTGCAAAATGGAGTAGAATAGTTCTGTCAGTGAGCATATACTCAGAATGTCTGGGTACCACAATCACTTGACTCAACTGGGAGTTAATCTTCCGGTTGATAGTGTCATTGACAGAGTTCTTCGATCACTGCCAGCAAGCTACAAAAGCTTCATGATGAACTATAATATGCAAGGGATGGATAATACAATTCCTGAACTCTTCACGATGCTAAAGCCTGCAGAGGTAGAAATCAAGAAGGAGCATCAAGTGTTGATGGTTAACAAGACCACTAGTTTCAAGAAAAAGGGCAAAGGGAAGAAGGGGAACTTCAAGAAGAACGGCAAGCAAATTGCTGCTCAAGTGAAGAAGCCCAAGACTGGACCTAAGCCTGAGACTGAGTGCTTCTACTGCAAAGGGACTGGTCACTGGAAGCGGAACTGCCCCAAGTATTTGGCGGATAAGAAGGATGGCAAAGTGAAAGGTATATTTGATATACATGTTATTGATGTGTACATTACTAATGCTCGTAGTAGCGCCTGGGTATTTGATACTGGTTCTGTTGCTCATATTTGCAACTCGAAACAGGGGCTACAGATTAAGCGAAGATTGGCTAAGGACGAGGTGACGATGCGCGTGGGAAATGGTTCCAAAGTCGATGTGATCGCCGTCGGCACACTACCTCTACATCTACCTTCGGGATTAGTTTACCTGAATAATTGTTATTTGGTGCCAGCGTTAAGCATGAACATTATATCTGGATCTTGTTTGATGCGACACGGTTATTCATTTAAATCAGAGAATAATGGTTGTTCTATTTATATGAGTAATATCTTTTATGGTCATGCACCCTTGATGAGTGGTCTACTTTTATTGAATCTCGATAGTAGTGATACACATATTCATAGTATTGAAGCCAAAAGATATAAGTTTAATAATGATAGTGCAACTTATTTGTGGCATTGCCATTTTGGTCATATTGGTGTAAAGCGCATGAAGAAACTCCATGCTGACAGGCTTTTGGAATCACTTATGCTTGCGAACCATGCCCCATGGGCAAGATGACTAAGACTCCGTTCTCCGGAACAATGGAGTGAGCAACAGACTTGTTGGAAATAATACATACTGATGTATGCGGTCCGATGAGTGTTGAGGCTCGCGGCGGGTATCGTTATTTTCTGACCTTCACAGATGATTTGAGCAGATATGGGTATATCTATTTGATGAAACATAAGTCTGAAACATTTGAAAAGTTCAAAGAATTTCAGAGTGAAGTGGAAAATCATCGTAACAAGAAAATAAAGTTTCTACGATCTGATCGTGGAGGTGAATATTTGAGTTATGAGTTTGGTCTTCATTTGAAACAGTGCGGAATAGTTTCACAGCTCACGCCACCTGGAACACCATAGTGAAATGGTGTGTCCGAACGTCGTAACCGTACTTTATTAGATATGGTGCGATCTATGATGTCTCTTACTGATTTACCGCTATCGTTTTGGGGTTATGCTTTAGAGACGGTTGCATTCACGTTAAATAGGGCACCATCTAAATCCGTTGAGACGACACCATATGAACTGTGGTTTGGCAAGAAACCGAAGTTGTCGTTTCTTAAAGTTTGGGGCTGCGATGCTTATGTGAAAAAGCTTCAACCTGATAAGCTCGAACCCAAATCGGAGAAATGTGTCTTCATAGGATACCCAAAGGAGACAGTTGGGTACACCTTCTATCACAGATCCGAAGGCAACATATTCGTTGCTAAGAATGGATCCTTTCTAGAGAAGGAGTTTCTCTCGAAAGAAGTGAGTGGGAGGAAAGTAGAACTTGATGAGGTAATTGTACCTGCTCCCTTATTGGAAAGTAGTTCATCACAGAAATCAGTTCCAGTGATTCCTACACCAATCAGTGAGGAAGCTAATGATGATGATCATGAAGCTTCAGATCAAGTTACTACCGAACCTCGTAGGTCAACCAGAGTAAGATCCACACTAGAGTGGTACGGTAATCCTGTTCTGGAAGTCATGTTACTTGACCATGACGAACCTACAAACTATGAGGAAGCAATGATGAGCCCAGATTCCGCGAAATGGGTTGAGGCCATGAAATCTGAGATGGGATCCATGTATGAGAACAAAGTATGGACTTTGGTTGACTCGCCCGATGATCGTCAAGCAATAGAGAATAAATGGATCTTCAAGAAGAAGACTGACGCTGGCGGTAATGTTACTGTCTACAAAGCTCGACTTGTTGCAAAAGGTTTTCGACAAGTTCAAGGAGTTGACTAGCATGAGACCTTCAAACCCGTAGCGATGTGCTACCTCTTGAGCATGCGTTGGTTTTCCCTTGAAGAGGAAAGGGTGACGTAGCAAAGTAGCGTAAGTATTTCCCTCAGTTTTTGAGAACCAAGGTATCAATCCAGTAGGAGACTACACGCAAATCCCTCGTACCTGCACAAACAAATAAGAACCTTGCAACCAACGCGATAAAGGGGTTGTCAATCCCTTCATGGCCACTTGCAAAAGTGAGATCTAATAGAGATAAATAGATAAATATTTTTGGTATTTTTATGGTATAGATTGAAGTAAAGATTGCAAAGTAAAATAGATTGGAAACTTATATGATGGAAAATAGACCCAGCGGCCATAGGTTTCACTAGCGGCTTCTCTCAAGATAGCATAAGTATTACGGTGGGTGAACAAATTACTGTCGAGCAATCGATAGAAAAGTGCATAATTATGAGAATATCTAGGCATGATCATGTATGTAGCGACCTGACCTCAGACGGTCAAATCTCTATGTTCGGTGTCATCCCTGGATCGGTAATGCTGACACACACAGTACTTGAAGGATTTATAACAGAGTAGCAATCACACACTTATTACATCGATAGTCTCAAGAGAGAACTTATTACAATAAATATGGCTTAAGGCCATCTAAATAAGATAACAGCGGAAGGCTTGAAAGATAAAGTGAGTCCATCAACTCCAACGGCATAGCTGAGTGCATGGCAACGACCTAGCGCACCTTACTCTTCGTCTGAAAAGTCTGCAACATGATATGTTGCAGCCCGGAACGGGTCAACACATGGAATATGCTGGCAATATAACATAGTAGAGCAATGAATAGAACAAATGCTAACACTACATGCATATATGGCTGGTGGAGGCTCTATGGTTATATTGTTTTGCGAAAAGCCAATTTTTCCCTACTACAAAGGAATATATTTTATTTAAATATCATGGTGGTTGAAACATTGAGAATGGTACCTCCATCTCAATCCCAATTGAAAGTAATTAACAACCCAACAAATTAATTTAAAGTGATGAGATCAAATCAATAATTCAAGTACCAGATACTCAAGATGTCCATAACCGGGGACACAGCTAACCATGATTAGTTTGTACACTCTGCAGAGGTTTGCGCACTTTTCCCCACAAGACTCGATCTCCTCCGTTGGATTTCTCGCACTACATGGTGTTTGAGAAACGGATGACCGAGACACAGTCTTTCAGAGGCATTAACTCTTTACTCTAGGTGGACAGTTACACCTACTTTCCCCTACATCAGCTAGCCCACCACTGAAAGAGGTCATGCAACCTACTCAACTATGCTAGAGCCCATAATAGCTTGTGGATGCACACAGAAGTTTCTAGCATGAATAATCTTATGATCCCTTTGAGCCTGGGTGGCGGACCATAGGAGGATCACATGGTATAACCCCGGGATCTCCTAGGACAACACTAGTATAACCCTAGGTGCCCAAACCAACAATCCAACCAGATGTGTATTGAAGTTGCCACCTTGAGTTGAACCATTAATTAAACAATCTCACATCTGTCATGGATATACTCAAACCCAATCCACGTCTACGAGCATAGCATAGCAATATAAGCATAACGTAGAAGTAACTCCCAAGGGTTTGATAATAAAACAGGTAATAGGTTCTACCTCATCATCTACTTCCCAATACCCACAAGTTAACAATCCTACTCATGCAATGGTTGAGGGGTTGAAACTAATGCATACAATTGGGTATGAAAAGAGTACGATCAATGTGTTACTTGCCTTGCTGACGATCCGCAAACCCTAGAGACTCGTAGTAGCACGCTTCGCACTTCGGGAATTCTATCGCAAACAAACAATAGCATACATAAGCAATCAAGCAAATATGCACGGGTAAAACTCAAATAATAAGATCCAATCTGAAAGCTCAAATGAAGAGATTTGATTTGCAAAAAGAATCAACCGAATCGGAGCTACGGAACTGAAACTACGGTCAAAAGAACTTTGAATTCAAATCTGCTTGAAACCAAAATTTTAATTGTCAAAACCTTGTTCAAGTTGATTAGACATAAAGAAGGGCTCGAAACGAAGATTTTGGCGTTGGTTTCACTGGATTTGGACAAACGGTTGAAAAGTTACGAAGGTTTGAAGATCAGGGGCTAATATGCGATAAAAATAATCACAGATAGGTCCCTGGCAGAAAAAGAAAATAAAAAGAAAAAACTACAGCGCGAACGTTCGCTAACAGAACCAATCTAATGAAAATCGTTCACTAACAGATCTAAACGAACGAACGTTCGTTAAATAAACTAAACCGAAAAAAACCGAAATAAAACCCGATCTAAAAAATGATCTAGGGTTTTTACCAAAATAAAACCGGCGAAAACCGGCGGCGGCGTGGGCGACGGCGGACGGCGGCGCGGGCGGGTGGCGGTAGACGGCGGCGCGGGCGGGTGGCGGCGGACGGCGGCGCGGGCGGGTGGCGGCGGACGGCGGCGCGCGCGGGTGGCGGCGGACGGCGGCGCGCGCGGGTGGCGGTAGACGGCGGCGCGGGCGGCAGCGCGGGCGGGTGGTGGCGGACGGCGGCGCGGATCCGGCGGCGGCGCGGCTAGGGTTAGGGTTTCGGGCGGCGGGGCGGGCGACTTGGGCCTCGGGCTGGCTTTTTAAAGACTGAGCGCAGAGGAGTCCGGCTCGGGCACGGCCCAAAGGTCGGTTCGTGTTTTTTAAAACAGATTCCGCCGGAAAAATCCTAAATAAATATTAAAAAAATTCTAAAAATGCCAAAAATAATTTTCACCGTCTAAATAAAATATTTAGAACAAAGTGAACATTTCTTGGCCTAAAAATGCAATTTTGAAAAATACATATTTTTTCTAATTCAAATAAAATAGCAATAAAATCCAAATAAAATTATTTATTTGTTTTTAACTTTTTTCCTCCAATATTTCATTTATTTTGGAGAAGTCATATTATCTCCTCTCATATATTTTAATTTGAAATATCTTTGGAGAGGAAAATAATTAAAACCAAAATGATCCCCTTTTCAATATTTGAGAAAATTCAAATATGAAAATAGTGAAATCCCCAAGTCTCTCCATGGGTCCTTGAGTTGCTTATGATTTTCTAGGATCGCAAAACAAAATGCAATAAAATATGATATGCATTGATGACCTATGTATAACATTCCAAATTGAAAATTTGGAATGTTACAAACCTACCCCCCTTAAGATGAATCTCGTCCTCGAGATTCGGGTTGGTTAGAAAATAGGTGTGGGTGGTCTTTGCGTAGATCTTCCTCTTGTTCCCAGGTGGCTTCATCCTCCGTATGGTGGCTCCACTGAACTTTGCAAAACTTCATAACCTTGTTGCGTGTAGCTCGGCTGGCAAACTCAAGAATCTTGACAGGTTTCTCCTCGTAAGTCAGGTCACTGTCCAACTGAATTGCTTCCAGGGTCACTGTATCTCTCAGAGGAATATCGGCCATCTCAGCGTGGCACTTCTTCAACTGGGAAACGTGAAACACATCATGAACTCCTGACAGTCCTTCCGGTAACTCCAACTTGTAGGCCAGCTCTCCCATACATTCCAAAACTCGGTATGGTCCCACAAATCTCGGGGCTAACTTTCCCTTAACTCCAAAGCGTTTAACTCCTCGCAATGGTGACACACGAAGATATGCTCTGTCTCCGATTTCATAGACTACCTCCTTGTGTTTTGAGTCTGCATAACTCTTCTGCCTGGACTGAGCTACCTTCAATCTATCCCGAATCAACTTAACCTTCTCTTCAGACTCTTTAATCAAATCAGGTCCAAACAACTGACGGTCTCCAACTTCATCCCACAGCAACGGTGTCCTGCACCTCCTTCCATACAAGGCTTCGAAAGGTGCCATCTTCAAACTGGCCTGGTAGCTGTTGTTGTATGAGAACCCCGTGTAGGGCAAGTTATCATCCCAACTAGATCCATAATCTAGCGCACAAGCTCTCAACATGTCCTCCAATCTAATTGACTCTCTCTGTCTGTCCATCTGTCTGCGGATGAAAAGCTATACTGAACTCTAGCCTGGTACCCAAAGTCTGGTGCAGCTGGTGCCAAAACTTTGAAGTAAATTGTGTTCCTCTATCTGATACGATGGTCCTCGGAACTCCATGCAGACATACGATCCTGGTCATATATATCTTGGCCAACTTCGCACTTGTATAGGTGGTCTTCACTGGGATAAAGTGAGCCACTTTGGTCAAACGATCCACTACTACCCAAATAGAATCATATCCCGATCGGGTCCTGGGTAATCCGGTGATGAAATCCATGCCAAGCTTGTCCCACTTCCATTCGGGTATCGGCATAGGTTGCAATAATCCGGCTGGCTTCTGATGTTCTGCCTTCACTCTCTGACATACATCACATACGGCTACATACTCGGCAATATCCTTCTTCATTCCAGTCCACCAGAAACGCTCCTTCAGATCCAAATACATCTTGGTGTTTCCGGGGTGTATCGAGTATGGCGAGTCATGAGCTTCCTGTAGTATCAACTTCCTGATCTCTGCATTATTGGGCACATAAACACGGTCCTCAAACCACAAGGTGTCGTGCTCATCCTCACGAAAACCTTTGGCCTTTCCTTTACTCATCTTCTCCTTTATCTCGGCAATTTCTTTGTCATCCTTCTGAGCTTCTCGAATCTTTCCCAATAATGTTGACTGAACCTCCAATGCTGCTAAAAAATCTCTAGGAACTATCTCCAACCGAAGCTCCCTGAGATCTTCCGCTAACTCCTTTGGCAATCCTTTGCTTACGAGGGTATTGGCATAACTCTTCTGGCTCAAAGCGTCTGCTACGACATTGGCCTTGCCTGGATGATAGTGCAACTTCATATCATAATCCTTTATGAGCTCCAACCATCTCCTTTGCCTAAGGTTCAGCTCCTTCTGAGTGAAAATGTACTTCAAACTCTTATGATCCGTGTACACATCACAACGGTTTCCAATAAGAAAGTGTATCCAGGTTTTGAGCGCATGCACTACGGCTGCTAACTCCAAATCATGCGTGGCATAATTCAACTCATGCGGTCGAAGCTGTCATGAGGCATATGAAACAACTCTTCCGTCCTGCATAAGCACTCCTCCAAGTCCTAAGCGAGAAGCGTCGTAATACACTTGGAAATCCTTGCGTATATCCGGCAGAATCAGCACTGGGGCTGTAACCAAACGTTTCTTCAACTCCTGGAAACTTGCCTCACATTCATCTGTCCATTTGAACTTGGTGTCCTTCTTCAACAACTCCGTCATGGGCTTCGCAATCTTAGAAAAATTCTCAATGAATCTCCGATAGTATCCCGCGAGTCCATGGAAACTGCGGATCTCTCCAACTGAGGTGGGTGCCAACCACTCAGTGACCGACTGAACCTTGGTAGGATCTACTGCTATACCTTCTCCTGATATAACATGTCCAAGGAATCCAACTTCCTTCAACCAAAACTCACATTTGTTGAACTTGGCATATAACTGATGTTCCCTGAGCTTCTCGAGAACTAAACGCAAATGCTCCTTGTGTTCCTCTTCATTCTTCGAGTACACCAAAATATCATCAATGAACACCACGACAAACTTATCCAAGAACTCCATGAATACCTTGTTCATCATGCTCATAAAATAGGCAGGGGCGTTAGTCAATCCAAATGACATAACCGTATACTCATATAGCCCGTACCTTGTGGTGAAGGTTGTCTTAGGTATATCTTGTTCTCGGATCTTCAGTTGGTGGTATCCTGATCGCAGATCGATCTTGGAGAATACTTTAGCTCCTTGCAACTGGTCAAACAAGTCATTGATCATCGGTAGTGGGTACTTGTTCTTGATCGTCACTTCATTCAATGCACGATAATCAACAAGCATTCTCAATGATCCATCCTTCTTCTCAACCAAGAGCACTGGGGCTCCCCACGGTGATGAACTTCGTCGAATGTAACCTTTCTCCAATAACTCCTTAATTTGCTTCTTAATCTCCTCCAGATCATTTGCGGGCATCCGGTATGGTCTCTTCGATATCGGTCCGGTGCCTGGCAATAACTCTATCAAAAACTCAATGTCTCGATCAGGCGGCATGCCTGGTAACTCCTCTGGAAATACATCTGGGTAATCCTTCACTACAAGCACTTCCTCCTGTACAACTCCCGAGAGGGAATTTACTTGGGTTCTCCTTGGCGCATGCCTAGATACATACTTGATCCTTTTTCCCTCCGGTGTGGTGAGCAGAATTGTCTTACTGGCGCAATCGATGTTTCCCCCATACATCGATAGCCAATCCATTCCTAGTATCACATCCAATCCTTGTGACTCCAAAATTATCAGGTCTGAGGGGAAAACATGCCTACCTATGGTTAGCGGCATCTGAAAACATCCTTGGCTTGCCATATACTCTGCACCTGGTGAGCTTACTAACATAGGTGTTCTAAGAACTTTGGTGGGCAACTTATACTTATCCACGAATCCCCTTGAAATGTATGAATGTGATGCACCAGTATCAAAAAGAATGATTTTAGTAAATGACTTAACCAAAAACTTATCGATAACTACATCTGGCTGCTCTTCAACCTCCTCCACGTTCCTGTGGTTCACTTGTCCCCTATTGAAAGGGTTGGGCTTCTTCCCAAAGCTTCCATTTCCATTACCATTCTTCAACTCAGGGCAATCATTGGCGTAGTGTCCAGTCTTCCCGCACTTGAAATAGGTAATGTGACTCTGATCCTTCTTGGCGGGTGTGGCTGGGTTAGAGCGGTTCTGATTGCCGCCTGATCCATTCCCGTTTCCATTCTTAGGGCCACTATGGTTATGCGAACTTCCTCCATTGTGGTTGTGGCCTCCATGGTTATGGGTATATCCTCCCGAGTTCGGGGTAAAACGAGGCTTTTGCTGAGCTCCTGAATTATACTTCCCTTGTCCATACTTCCTTTTGCGGCTCTCAATCTGCTGCTGCTTCCCTTCGATCATAAGAGCCCTGTCTACCAGCTCCTGGTAGTTTGCAAATGTTGCTACCATCAACTGCATGCTCATCTCATCATTCAACCCTTCCATAAAATTCTCCTGCTTCGCGGCATCGGTGGCCACATCATCCGGGGCGTAATGAGCTAACTTACTGAACTCATCCACGTACTGCCCCACAGTACTGTTTCCCTGGCGCAAGTTGCGAAACTCACGCTTCTTCATGTTCATTGCTCCAGTTGAGACGTGTGCAGTGCGGAATGCTTGCTGAAACTGATCCCATGTGATATTGGCTATAGGGAAAGTGGTTTTATAATTCTCCCACCATGAAGTTGCTGGTCCATCCAATTGATGTGCGGCAAAATGCACTTTCTCTGCATCTGTGCAACCTGCGGTGGTTAACTCCCTTCCAATCCTGCGTAGCCAGTCATCAGCAACTATTGGCTCGGTGCTACTGGAAAACACCGGCGGCTGCAGCCTCAGAAAACGAGCTAAGTTGTCAACTGGAGGTGGTGGTGGAGGGTGTTGTTGTTGTTGTTGTTGCCTTGGTTCTGGACTAATATCTGCGTCAAGGCATTCTGCTGCTGGATCAACTAAGTGATCTCCGGTGGGAAGACAAATCCGGGGTCACGTCTCGGAGGCATCTCATGGGTTTAGAGGGGAGAGATTAGAATAGAGTGAGGTCTAATGAGAAAGCACTACCCATATGCACATGAGACAAACACATTCATATCACACCAAATCAATTCAAGCAAGGGCATACAATCGGTCTAGAACTATCGTTACAAAAGTGCTCGGACTACTACTATGCACATGGGGAAATACTACTAATCATATGGTGGTCATCTAGAAATTTTGATCGGTGGAAGACTCCATGATATCCGCTCCAGCTTCGTCTTCATAATCATCATCACTACCATCAGGGTCGGAGTCGGTGTCGTCGATGATGATGTAGTCTTCAGAACAAATTTCCTTGGGTTCGTCGTCTTCTCCTCCTGGCGCAGGGTCTCCCATGAATACTCCTAGCTTCCTTGTCAGGTCGTCATTCTTCTCCACGAGTATTGTGATTTCCTCCTCATATCCGTCGCGTGTAGACTTGAGTTCCTCTTCTAGCTCCGTCTTCCTGGTCATCGCCTTCTTCAAATCTATCATGCTTGCGCACATCTGGTTTTCCTGGCGACGAATGTGCTGGTTTAGCTCCTGGATGAAAGCTGCAATGGACCTGTCTCTCCTAGTGCTGATCATCTCCCATTGCTCATCTCGGCGCCCACATATCTGGTAGATAGTGTCCTTAAGATCCTTGTGATATACTTCACCGATGCGTCCCATGGTGATGTGGGCTGCCATGCTCTTTCCTAGACTCCAGGTTGGTGCATCAAAGGAAAACTCTATGGGCTCGGTTACTGGCGCGAATGTCCTTCCTAGAACTTGAACTCGAATCATCCATCGCTCCTCTTCTAGTAAAGTGGCGGTGTAGGTCCCGGTGAAGCTTGGTATTCCGATGTTTAGGCACCTAGCAACTTCCTTCAAATGTCGTCCAAATGGTGTGTCTTCATCCGGTTGTGCAAACTTGTTCCTTGAGTCTGCCATCCTAAGGAGTAGAAAATGGAGAGGAGTCAAAAATGGGTAGAGAAGAGTGACCTATGGCTCATCTTAGTGGTCGTGTCCTACATTCAGCATGTGCTCTGATACCATCTTGTAGCGACCTGACCTCAGATGGTCAAATCTTTGTGTTCAGTGTCATCCCTGGATCGGTAATGCTGACACACACAGTACTTGAAGGATTTATAACAGAGTAGCAATCACACACTTATTACATCGATAGTCTCAAGAAAGAACTTATTACAATAAATATGGCTTAAGCCATCTAAATAAGATAACAGCGGAAGGCTTGGAAGACAAAGTGAGTCCATCAACTCCAACGGCATAGCTGAGTGCATGGCAACGACCTAGCGCACCTTACTCTTCGTCTGAAAAGTCTCCAACATGATATTTTGCAGCCCGGAACGGGTCAGCACATGGAATATGCTGGCAATATAACATAGTAGAGCAATGAATAGAACAAATGCTAACACTACATGCATATATGGCTGGTGGAGGCTCTATGGTTATATTGTTTTGCGAAAAGCCAAATTTTCCCTACTACAAAGGAATATATTTTATTTAACTATCATGGTGGTTGAAACATTGAGAATGGTACCCCCATCTCAATCCCAATTGAAACTAATTAACAACCCAACAAATTAATTTAAAGTGATGAGCTCAAATCAATAATTCAAGTACCAGATACTCAAGATGTCCATAACCGGGGACACGGCTAACCATGATTAGTTTGTACACTCTGCAGATGTTTGCGCACTTTTCCCCACAAGCCTCGATCTCCTCCGTTGGATTTCTCGCACTACATGGTGTTTGAGAAACGGATGACCGAGACACAGTCTTTCAGAGGCATTAACTCTTTACTCTGGGTGGACACTTACACCTACTTTCCCCTACATCTGCTAGCCCACCACTGAAAGAGGTCATGCAACCTACTCAACTATGCTAGAGCCCATAATAGCTTGTGGCTGCACACGGAAGTTTCTAGCATGAATAATCTTATGATCCCTTTGAGCCTGGGTGGCGGACCATAGGAGGATCAGACGGTATAACCCCGGGATCTCCTAGGACAACACTAGTATAACCCTAGGTGCCCAAATCAACAATCCACCCAGATGTGTATTAAAGTTGCCACCTTAAGTTGAACCATTAATTAAACAATCTCACATCTGTCATGGATACACTCAAACCCAATCCACGTCTACGAGCATAGCATAGCAATATAAGCATAACGTAGAAGTAACTCCCAAGGGTTTGATAATAAAACAGGTAATAGGTTCTACCTCATCATCTACTTCCCAATACCCACAAGTTAACAATCCTACTCATGCAATGTTTGAGGGGTTGAAACTAATGCATAAAATTGGGTATGAAAAGGGTGATCAATGTGTTACTTGCCTTGCTGACGATCCGCAAACCCTAGAGACTCGTAGTAGCACGCTTCGCACTCCGGGAATTCTATCACAAACAAACAATAGCATACATAAGCAATCAAGCAAAGATGCACAGGTAAAACTCAAATAAGAAGATCGAATCTGAAAGCTCAACTGAAGAGATTTGATTTGCAAAAAGAATCAACCGAATCGGAGCTACGTAACTGAAACTACGGTCAAAAGTACTTTGAATTCAAATATGCTTTAAACCAAAATTTTAATTGTCAAAACCTTGTTCAAGTTGATTAAACAGAAAGAGGGCCTCGAAACGAAGATTTTGGCATTGGTTTTACTGGATTTGGACAAACGGTTGAAAAGTTATGAGGGTTTGAAGATCAGGGGCTAATCTGCGATAAAAATAATCGCAGATAGGTCCGTGGCAGAAAAAGAAAATAAAAAGAAAAAACAACGGCGCGAACGTTCGCTAACAGAACCAATCTAACAAAAATCGTTCACTAACAGATCTAAACGAACGAACGTTCGTTAAATAAACTAAACTGAAAAAACCGAAATAAAACCCGATCTAAAAAATGATTTAGGGTTTTTACTGAAAATAAAACCAACAAAAAACCGGCAAAAACCGGCGGGTGCGCGGACGACGGCGGACGGCGGCGCGGGCGGGTGGCGGCGGACGGCGACGCGGGCGGGTGGCGGCGGACGGCGACGCGGGCGGGTGGCGGCGGACAGCTATGCGGGCGACTTGGGCCTCGGGCTGGCTTTTTAAAGCTGAGCGCGGAGGAGTCCGTCTCGGGCACGGCCCAAAGGTCGGTTCGTGTTTAAAAAAAAACAGATTCTGCCGGAAAAATCCTAAATAAATATAAAAAAAATCTAAAAATGCAAAAAACAATTTTCACCGTCTAAATAAAATATTTAGAACAAAGTGAACATTTTCTTGGCCTAAAAATGCATATTTTTTCTAATTCAAATAAAATAGCAATAAAATCCAAATAAAATTATTTATTTGTTTTTAACATTTTTCCTCCAATATTTCATTTATTTTGGAGAAGTCATATTATCTCCTCTCATATATTTTAATTTGAAATATCTTTGGAGAGGAAAATAATTAAAACCAAAATGATCCCCTATTCAATATTGGAGAAAATTCAAATATGAAAATAGTGAAATCCCCGACTCTCTCCGTGGGTCCTTGAGTTGCTTAGGATTTTCTAGGATCGCAAAACAAAATGCAATAAAATATGATATGCATTGATGACCTATGTATAACATTCCAAATTGAAAATTTGGGATGTTACAATGTATATAGGCATCACGTCCGCGACAAGTAGACCGAAACGATTCTGCATCTACTACTATTACTCCACACATCGACCGCTATCAAGCATGCATCTAGAGTATTAAGTTCATAAGAACAGAGTAACGCATTAGGCAAGATGACATGTAGAGGGATAAAATCAAGCAATATGATATAAACCCCATCTTTTTATCCTCGATGGCAACAATACAATGCGTGCCTTGCTGCCCCTGCTGTCACTGGGAAAGGACACTTCAAGATTGAACCCAAAGCTAAGCACTTCTCCCATTGCAAGAAAGATCAATTTAGTAGGCCAAACCAAACTGATAATTCGAAGAGACTTGCAAAGATAACAAATCATACATAAAAGAATTCAGAGGAGATTCAAATATTGTTCATAGATAATCTTGATCATAAACCGACAATTCATCGGATCTCGACAAACACACCGCAAAAAGAATTACATCAAATAGGTCTCCAAGAGAATCGAGGAGAACTTTGTATTGAGATCCAAAGAGAGAGAAGAAGCCATCTAGGTAATAACTATGGACCCAAAGGTCTGTGGTAAACTACTCACACATCATCGGAGAGGCTATGGTGTTGATGTAGAAGCCCTCCGTGATCGATTCCCCCTCCCGCGGAGCGCCAGAAAAGGCCCCAAGATGGGATCTCATGGGTACAGAAGGTTGCGGTGGTGGAAATAGGGTTTCGTGGTGCTCTCGGATGTTTTCGGGGTATATGAGTATATATAGGCAAAAGAAGTCGGCCAGGGGAGCCACGAGGGGCCCATGATGGTGGGGGGTGCGCCTACCCCTCTAGGCGCGCCCTCCTGCCTCGTGGCCTCCTCGTTTCTTTCTTGACGTCCACTCCAAGTCTCCTGGATTGCGTTTGTTCCAAAAATAACTCTCCCGAAGGTTTCATTCTGTTTGGACTCTGTTTGATATTCCTTTTCTGCGAAACACTGAAATAGGCAAAAAAACAACAATTTGCACTGGGCCTTTGGTTAGTTGGTTAGTCCCAAAAATAATATAAAAGTGCATAGTAAAGCCCATTAAACATCCAAAACAGATAATATAATATCATGGAACAATCAAAAATTATGGATAGGTTGGAGACGCATCAAGCATCCCCAAGCTTGATTCCTTCTCGTCCTCGAGTAGGTAAATGATAAAAACAGAATTTTTGATGTGGAATGCTACCTTGCATATTTTTCAATGTAATTTTCTTTATTGTGGCATGAATGTTCAGATCCAAAAGATTCAAGATAAAAGTTTAATATTGACATAAAAATAATAATACTTCAATCATACTAACAAAGCAATCATGTCTTCTAAAAATAACATGGCCAAAGAAAGTTATCCCTACAAAATCATATAGTCTGGCTGTGCTCTATCTTCATCACACAAAATATTTAAATCATGCACAACCCCGATGACAAGCCAAGCAATTGTTTCATACTTTTGATGTTCTCAAACTTTTTCAATCTTCACGCAATACATGAGCGTGAGCCATGGACATAGCACTATATGTGGAATAGAAGGGTGGTTGTGGAGAAGACAAAAAGGAGAAGATAGTCTCACATCAACTAGGCGTGTCAACGGGCTATGGAGATGCCCATCAATAGATATCAATGTGAGTGAGTAGGGATTGCCATGCAACGGATGCACTAGAGCTATAAGTGTATGAAAGCTCAACAAAAGAAACTAAGTGGGTGTGCATCCAACTCGCTTGCTCCGAAGACCTAGGGCATTTTGAGGAAGCCCATCATTGGAATATACAAGCCAAGTTCTATAATGTAAAATTCCCACTAGTATATGAAAGTGACAACATAGGAGACTCTCTATCATGAAGATCATGGTGCTACTTTGAAGCACAAGTGTGGTAAAAGGATAGTAACATTGTCCCTTCTCTCTTTTTCTCTCATTTTTTTTATTTTTTTATTTGGGCCTTTCTCTCTTTTTTATGGCCTCTTTTTTTCTTTCTTTTATTTTTCGTCCGGAGTCTCATCCCGACTTGTGGGGGAATCATAGTCTCCATCATCCTTTCCTCACTTGGGACAATGCTCTAATAATGATGATCATCACACTTTTATTTACTTACAACTCAAAAATTTACAGCTCAATACTTAGAACAAAATATGACTCTAAGTGAATGCCTCCGGAGGTGTACCGGGATATGCAATGAATCAAGAGTGACATGTATGAAAAATTATGAAGGTGGCTTTGCCACAAATACGATGTCAACTACATGATCATGCAAAGCAATATGACAATGATGAAACATGTCATAACAAACGGAACGGTGGTAAGTTGCATGGCAATATATCTCGGAATGGCTATGGAAATGCCATAATAGGTAGGTATGGTGGCTGTTTTGAGGAAGGTAAATGGTGGGTGTATGATACCGGCGAAAGGTGCACAGTATTAGAGAGGCTAGCAATGGTGGAAGGGTGAGAGTGCGTATAATCCATGGACTCAACATTAGTCATAAAGAACTCACATACTTGTTGCAAAAATCTATTAGTTATCAAAACAAGGTACTACACGCATGCTCCTAGGGGGATAGATTGGTAGGAAAAGACCATCGCTCGTCCCCGACCGCCACTCATAAGGAAGACAATCAATAAATAAATCATGCTCCGACTTCATCACATAACGGTTCACCATACGTGCATGCTACGGGAATCATAAATTTAGAACAAGAATTTCTCAAATTCAGAACTACTCAACTAGCATGACTCTAATATCACCATCTTCATATCTCAAAACAATTATCAAGTATCAAACTTCTCATAGTATTCGATGCACTTTATATGATAGTTTTTATTATACCCATCTTGGATGTTCATCATATTAGGACTAATTTTATAGCCAAAGAAAATTACCATGCTGTTCTAAAAGACTCTCAAAATAATATAAGTGAAGCATGAGAGATCAATAATTTCTATAAAATAAAACCACCACCGTGCTCTAAAAGATATAAGTGAAGCACTAGAGCAAAATTATCTAGCTCAAAAGATATAAGTGAAGCACATAGAGTATTCTAATAAATTCCGATTCATGTGTGTCTCTCCCAAAAGGTGTGTACAGCAAGGATGACTGTGGTAAACTAAAAAGCAAAGACTCAAATCATACAAGACGCTCCAAGCAAAACACATATCATGTGGTGAATAAAAATATAGCATCAAGTAAAGTTACCGATAGACGAAGACGAAAGAGGGGATGCCTTCCGGGGCATCCCCAAGCTTAGGCTTTTGGTTGTCCTTGAATTTTACCTTGGGGTGCCTTGGGCATCCACAAGCTTAGGCTCTTGCCACTCCTTATTCCATAATCCATTAAATCTTTACCCAAAACTTGAAAACTTCACAACACAAAACTCAACAGAAAATCTCATGAGCTCCGTTAGTGCAGGAAAACAAACCACCACTTCAAGGTACTGTAATGAACTCATTCTTTATTTATATTGGTGTTAAACCTACTTTATTTCAACTTCTCTATGGTTCATACCCCCGATACTAGCCATAGATTCATCAAAATAAGCAAACAACACACGAAAAACAGAATCTGTCAAAAACAGAACAGTCTGTAGTAATCTGTATCAAACGCAAACTTATGTAACTCAGAAAAATCTACAAAAATTGGACGTCCTGGATAATTTGTTTATTGATCTACTTCAATTGGAATCAGTATTTTATCACGTTCTGGTGATTTTTAACAATTGTTTTCGTGAGCAGAAAGTTTCTGACTTTTTCAGCAAGATCAAATAACTATCATCCAAGAAGATCCTATAGGTTTCACTTGGCACAAACACTAATTAAAACATAAAACCACATCTAACCAGAGGCTAGATGAATTATTTATTGAATAAAAACAAGTAAAAATATTGCGTTGTCTCCCAACAAGCGCTTTTCTTTAAAGCCTTTTAGCTAGGCATAGATAATTTTAATGATGCTGACATGAAAGACAAGAATTGAAGTGCAAAGAGAGCATCATAAAACACATGACAAACACATCTAAGTCTAACATACTTCCTATGCATAGGCATACTATAATCAAACAAATTTGCAAGGCAAGAAAAAACTAGCGTATGCAAGGAAGAAGAAAGTGACGATAGCAATCTCAACATAACGAGTGGAAATTTAGTGACATGAAAATTTCTACAACCATATTTTCCTCTCTCATAATAATTACATGTAGGATCATAAGAAAATTCAACAATATATCTATCACAAAACATATTCTTAACATGATCCACATGCATGCGAAGTTGACACTCTTCCAAAATAGTGGGATTAACATTAACTAAAGTCATGACCTCTCCAAACCCACTTTTATCAAAAAATTCTTAAGATTGAACATTCTCCAAATATGTGGGATCTAAAGTTGACACTCTTCCAAACCCACTTTCAATATTATTGCAAACACTATTATCAATCTCATATTCACCATGGGGCTTAAATAAATTTTCAAGATCATAAGAAGAATCACCCCAATCATGATCATTGCAACAAGTAGTAGACATAGCAAAACTAGCATCCCCAAGCTTACGGTTTTGCGTATTATAAGCACAATTGACATTAATAGAATTTATACTATCATCATTGCAATCATGCTTTTTATTCAAAGATCCATCATGAATCACTCCATAAAGTACTTCATCACAATTTTCAGAGTCACGAATTTCAAGCAAAACTTCATAAAGATAATCTAGTGCACAAAACTCACTAGCAATTGGTTCATCATAATTGGATATCTTAAAAAGATTAGCAAGCGGATGAGCATCCATAGAGCTTAGGTTCTCTGTTAAGCAATAAATAAACAACTATTCCGACCAAACGAGCAAACGAGCCAAGTAAGACATCAAAGCAAACGAAAAGACGAACAGAAGAAGGGTGAATAAAACGGCAAGGGTGAAGTGAGGGAGAGGAAAACGAGAGGAAAATGGCAAATAATGTAATGTGAGGGATAAGAGTTTGTGATGGGTACTTGGTATGTCTTGACTTGTGCGTAGACTCCCCGGCAACGGCGCCAGAAATGGCTAGTTGACGGGAGATCAAATCTTGACTTGACTTGGCGTAAATATCCCCGGCAACGGCGCCAGAAATCCTTCTTGCTACCTCTTGAGCATGCGTTGGTTTTCCCTTGAAGAGGAAAGGGTGATGCAGCAAAGTAGTATAAGTATTTCCCTCAGTTTTTTAGAACAAGGTATCAATCCAGTAGGAGACTACACACAATTCCCTCGTACCTGCACAAACAAATAAGAACCTTGCAACCAACGCGATAAAGGGGTTGTCAATCCCTTCACGGCCACTTGCAAAAGTGAGATCTGATAGAGATAAATAGGTAAATATTTTTGGTATTTTTATGGTATAGATTGAAAGTAAAGATTGCAAAGTAAAATAGATTGGAAACTTATATGATGGAAAATAGACCCGGGGGCCATAGGTTTCACTAGTGGCTACTCTCAAGATAGCATAAGTATTACGGTGGGTGAACAAATTACTGTCGAGCAATCGATAGAAAAGTGCATAGTTATGAGAATATCTAGGCATGATCATGTATATAGGCATCACGTCCGCGACAAGTAGACCGAAACGATTCTGCATCTACTACTATTACTCCACACATCGACCGCTATCCAGCATGCATCAAGAGTATTAAGTTCATAAGAACAGAGTAACGCATTAGGCAAGATGACATAATGTAGAGGAATAAACTCAAGCAATATGATATAAACCCCATCTTTTTATCCTCGATGGCAACAATACAATGCGTGCCTTGCTGCCCCTGCTGTCACTGGGAAAGGACACCACAAGATTGAACCCAAAGCTAAGCACTTCTCCCATTGCAAGAAAGATCAATTTAGTAGGCCAAACCAAACTGATAATTCGAAGAGACTTGCAAAGATAACAAATCATACATAAAAGAATTCAGAGGAGATTCAAATATTGTTCATACATAATCTTGATCATAAACCCACAATTCATCGGATCTCGACAAACACACCACAAAAAGAATTACATCGAATAGATCTCCAAGAGAATCGAGGAGAACTTTGTATTGAGATCCAAAGAGAGAGAAGAATCCATCTAGCTAATAACTATGGACCCGAAGGTCTGTGGTAAACTACTCACACATCATCGGAGAGGCTATGGTGTTGATTGATACATCTCCAACGTATCTATAATTTTTGATTGTTCCATGCTATATTATATTCTGTTTTGGACATTAATGGGCTTTATTACACACTTCTATATTATTTTTGGGACTAACCAATTAACCGGAGGCCCAGCCCAGAATTGCTGTTTTTTTGCCTATTTCAGAGTTTCGCAGAAAAAGAATATCAAACGGAGTCCAAACGGAATGAAACCTTCGGGAACGTGATTTTTGGAACGAACGTGATCGAGAGGACTTGGACCCTACGTCAAGACATCAACCAGGAAGGCACAAGGTAGGGGGGCACGCCTACCCCCCCAGGGCGTGCCCTCCACCCTCGTGGGCCCCATGTTGCTCCACCGACGTACTTCTTCCTCCTATATATACCTACGTACCCCCAAACTACCAGATACGGAGCCAAAAACCTAATTCCACCGCTGCAACCTTCTGTACCTGTGAGATCCCATCTTGGGGCCTTTTTCGAAGCTCCACCGGAGGGGGCATCGATCACGGAGGGCTTCTACATCAAGACCATAGCCTCTCCGATGATGTGTGAGTATTTTACCTCAGACCTTCGGGTCCATAGTTATTAGCTAGATGGCTTCTTCTCTCTTTTTGGATCTCAATACAATGTTCTCCCCCTCTCTTGTGGAGATCTATTTGATGTAATCTTCTTTTGTGGTGTGTTTGTTGAGACCGATGAATTGTGGGTTTATGATCAAGTTTATCTATGAACAATATTTGAATCTTCTCGGAATTCTTTTATGTATGATTGGTTATCTTGGCAAGTCTCTTCGAATTATCAGTTTGGTTTGGCCTACTAGATTGATCTTTCTTGCAATGGGAGAAGTGCTTAGCTTTGGGTTCAATCTTGCGGTGTCCTTTCCCAGTGACAGTAGGGGCAGCAAGGCACGTATTGTATTGTTGCCATCGAGGATAACAAGATGGGGTTTATATCATATGTCATGAGTTTATCCCTCTACATCATGTCATCTTACTTAAAGCGTTACTCTGTTCTTATGAACTTAATACTCTAGATGCATGCTGGATAGCGGTCGATGTGTGGAGTAATAGTAGTAGATGCAGGCAGGAGTCGGTCTACTTGTCTCGGACGTGATGCATATATACATGATCATACCTAGATATTCTCATAACTATGCTCAATTCTGTCAATTGCTCAATAGTAATTTGTTCACCCATCGTAATACTTATGCTCATGAGAGAAGCCACTAGCGAAACCTATGGCCCCCGGGTCTATTTTCCATCATATTAATCTTCCAACAACAAGCTATTTCCATTGCCTTTTATTTTGCTTTGATTTTACTTTGCATCTTTATCATAAAAATACCAAAAATATTATCTTATCATATCTATCAGTTCTCACTCTCGTAAGTGACCGTGAAGGGATTGACAACCCCTTTATTGCGTTGGTTGCGAGGATTTATTTGTTTGTGTAGGTGCGAGGGACTTGTGTGTGGCCTCCTACTGGATTGATACCTTGGTTCTCAAAAACTGAGGGAAATACTTACGCTACTTTGCTGCATCACCCTTGCCTCTTCAAGGGAAAACCAACGCAGTGCTCAAGAGGTAGCCAGAAGGATTTCTGGCGCCGTTGCCGGGGAGTCTACGCAAAAGTCTACATACCAAGTACCCATCAAAAACCCTTATCTCCCGCATTACATTATTTGCCATTTGCCTCTCGTTTTCCTCTCCCCCACTTCACCCTTGTTGTTTTATTCGCCCTCTCTTTTCTGCTCGCCTTCCTTTCGCCATGTCGGAATCAAAAAGGGTTGGGGTTTCTCTCCTGAGTTTTAGCACTTTAGACAATCCTGCTATTTTATCTAAACTCATAAATAGAGATACTATGGAAAAAACTGCCGGAGTAATCAATGAGAATCTTAATAATTTTGATGAAGATGATTCTGGAATTTTTCGTTATTTACTCGATGAATCTTTAAAAGATGCTTGGGATAGGCTGTTAAGGATCCGGGCTAGCTATGTACCCCAATATCAAATTGAGGTTTACTTAAAAAGCTTTTATGTTGGGTTGCCCGCTTCGTTCAAACAAGTTTTAGATTATATTTTTGAAGAGGGTTTTCTTGAAGGGGACCCCATAGATACCTATGAAAAGATGAAAACTATATTTTTGCACCCCATGAATGAGAAAGTTGAATCCACATCTCTTTTGCTCTCTTACCAAAACGAATCTATCAAAGAAATAAAAGCTAGCCTAGATGCCAATTTCCGCAATGTGCTTAATCCTTCTTCTACCATTAATAGCCACGTGCTTTATCAAAATAGAAAGATCAATTCCATAGATAACAAGTTTGCTCTTTTCTTCCCTAAAACCAAAGATGGAAATACCTAGATCTATCCTTGCTTTTATGCCTAGCTAGGGGCGTTAAACGATAGCGCTTGTTGGGAGGCAACCCAATTTTATTTTTAGCTTTTTTTAGCTACTGTTTGGGAATAAATCTTTGATCTAGACTCTGGTTAGATGTGTTTTTATGTTTTAATTAGTGTTTGTGCCAAGTTAAACCTATAGGATCTTCTTGGATGATAGTTATTTGATCTTGCAGAAAATTCCAGAAACTTTCTGTTCACTAAAATAATTGTTAAAAATCACCAGAACGTGATAAAATATTGATTCTAATTGCTGATGATCAATAAACAAATTGTCTAGGTCTTCCTATTTTGGCTGAATTTTTTGAGTTCCAGAAGTTTGCGTTAGTTACAGATTACTACAGATTGTTCTGTTTTTGACAGATTCTGTTTTTCGTGTGTTGTTTGCTTATTTTAATGAATCTATGGCTAATAAAATAATTTATAAACCATAGAGAAGTTGTAATACAGTAGGATTAACACCAATATAAATAAAGAATGAGTTCATTACAGTAACTTGAAGTGGTGTTTTGTTTTCTTTCGCTAACGGAGCTCACGAGATTTTCTGTTAAGTTTTGTGTTGTGAAGTTTTCAAGTTTTGGGTAAAAGATTTGATGGATTATGGAACAAAGAGTGGCAAGAGTCTAAGCTTGGGGATGCCCATGGCACCCCAATATAATCTAGGGACACCAAAAAGCCAAAGCTTGGGGATGCCCTGGAAGGCATCCCCTGTTTCCTCTACTTCCATCGGTAACTTACTTGGAGCTATATTTTTATTCACCACATGATATGTGTTTTGCTTGGAGCGTCCTGTATTATTTGAGTCTTTGCTTTTTAGTTTACCACAATCATCTTTGCTGTACACACCCTTTGATGAGAGACACACATGATTCGGAATTGATTAGAATACTCTATGTGCTTCACTTATATCTTTTGAGCTATATAGTTTTTGCTCTAGTGCTTCACTTATATCTTTTAGAGCACGGTGGTGGATTTGTTTTATAGAAACTATTGTTCTCTCATGCTTCACTTATATTATTTTGAGAGCCTTAAACAGCATGGTAATTTGCTTAATCCTAATACTGTTTTGGACATTAATGGGCTTTATTATACACTTTTATATTATTTTTGGGACTAACCTATTAACCGGAGGCCCAGCCAGAATTGCTGTTTTTTGCCTATTTCATAGTTTCACAGAAAAAGAATATCAAACGGAGTCCAAACGGAATGAAACCTTCGGGAACGTGATTTTCGGAACGAACGTGATCCAGAGGACTTGGACCCTACGTCAAGACATCAACCAGGAAGGCACGAGGTAGGGGGGCGCCTACCCCCCCCCCCCCCCCCAGGGCGCGCCCTCCACCCTCGTGGGCCCCACGTTGCTCCACCGATGTACTTCTTCCTCCTATATATACCTACGTACCCCCAAACTACCAGATACGGGCCAAAAACCTAATTCCACCGCCGCAATCTTCTGTAACCGTGAGATCCCATCTTGGGGCCTTTTCCGGAGCTCCGCCGGAGGGGGCATCGATCATGGAGGGCTTCTACATCAACACCATAGCCTCTCCGATGATGTGTGAGTAGTTTACCTCAGACCTTCGGGTCCATAGTTATTAGCTAGATGGCTTCTTCTCTCTTTTTGGATCTCAATACAATGTTCTCCCCCCCTCTTGTGGAGATCTATTCGATGTAATCTTATTTTGCGGTGTGTTTGTTGAGACTGATGAATTGTGGGTTTATGATCAAGTTTATCTATGAACAATATTTGAATCTTCTCTGAATTCTTTTATGTATGATTGGTTATCTTGGCAAGTCTCTTCGAATTATTAGTTTGGTTTGGCCTACTAGATTGATCTTTCTTGCAATGGGAGAAGTGATTAGCTTTGGGTTCAATCTTGCGGTGTCCTTTCCCAGTGACAGTAGGGGAAGCAAGGCACGTATTGTATTGTTGCCATCGAGGATAACAAGATGGGGTTTATATCATATTGCATGAGTTTGTCCCTCTACATCATGTCATCTTGCTTAAAGTGTTACTCTGTTCTTATGAACTTAATACTCTAGATGCACGCTGGATAGCGGTCGATGTGTGGAATAATAGTAGTAGATGTAGGCAGGAGTCGGTCTACTTGTCTCGGACGTGATGCCTATATACATGATCATACCTAGATATTCTCATAACTATGCTCAATTCTGTCAAATTCTCAACAGTAATTTGTTCACCCACCGTAATACTTATGCTCATGAGAGAAGCCACTAGTCAAACCTATGGCCCCCGGGTCTATTTCCATCATATTAATCTTCCAACAACAAGCTATTTCCATTGCCTTTTATTTTGCTTTTATTTTACTTTGCATCTTTATCATAAAAATACCAAAAATATTATCTTATCATATCTATCAGTTCTCACTCTCGTAAGTGACCGTGAAGGGATTGGCAACCCCTTTATTGCGTTGGTTGCGAGGATTTATTTGTTTGTGTAGGTGTGAGGGAGTTGTGCGTGGCCTCCTACTGGATTGATACCTTGGTTCTCAAAAACTGAGGGAAATACTTACGCTACTTTGCTACATCACCCTTTCCTCTTCAAGGGAAAACCAACGCAGTGCTCAAGAGGTAGCATTGATGTAGAAGCCCTCCGTGATCGATTCCCCTTCCCGCGGAGCGCCTGAAAAGGCCCCAAGATGGGATCTCACGGGTACAGAAGGTTGCGGCGGTGGAAATAGGGTTTCATGGTGCTCTCGGATGTTCTCGGGGTATATGAGTATATATAGGCGAAAGAAGTCGGTCAGGGGAGCCACGAGGGGCCCACAAGGGTGGGGGCACGCCTACCCCCCTGGGCGCGCCCTCCTGCCTTGTGGCCTCCTCGTTTCTTTCTTGACGTCCACTCCAAGTCTCCTGGATTGCGTTTGTTCCAAAAATAACTCTCCCGAAGGTTTCATTCCGTTTGGACTCCGTTTGATATTCCTTTTCTGCGAAACACTGAAATAGGCAAAAAAACTACAATTTGCACTGGGCCTTTGGTTAGTAGGTTAGTCCCAAAATAATATAAAAGTGCATAGTAAATCCCATTAAACATCCAAAACAGATAATATAATAGCATGGAACAATCAAAAATTATAGATACGTTGGAGACGTATCACGATGCTTAAGTCTGTTCGAATCATGTTAGCAATTGCCGCATTTTATGATTATGAAATTTGGCAAATGGATGTCACAACTGCATTCCTTAACGGATATCCTAAAGAAGAGTTGTATATGATGCAACCAGAAGGTTTTGTCGATCCAAAAGGTGCTAACAAAGTGTGCAAGCTCCAGCGATCCATTTATGGACTGGTGCAAGCCTCTCGGAGTTGGAATATACGCTTTGATAGTGTGATCAAAGCATATGGTTTTATACAGACTTTTGGAGAAGCCCGTATTTACAAGAAAGTGAGTGGGAGCATAAAAGGATATGGTTTTATAGCATTTCTGTTATTATATGTGGATGACATATTGTTGATCGGAAATGATACTGGATTTCTAAATAGCATAAAAGGATACTTGAATAAGATTTTCTCAATGAAAGACCTCGGTGAAGTTGCTTATATATTGGGCATCAAGATCCATAGAGATAGATCAAGACGCTTAATTGGACTTTCACAAAGCACATACCTTGATAAAGTTTTGAAGAACTTCAAAATGGATCAGTCAAATAAAGGGTTCTTGCCTGTATTACAAGGTGTGAAATTGAGTCAGACTCAATGCTCGACCACTGCAGAAGATAGAGAGAAAATAAAAGTCATTCCCTATGCCTCAGCCATAAGTTCTATCATGTATGCAATGCTGTGTACCAGACCTGATGTGTGCCTTGCTATTAGTTTAGCAGGGAGGTACCAAAGTAATCCAGGAGTGGATCACTGGACAGTGGTCAAGAACATCCTGAAATACCTGAAAAAGACTAAGGATATGTGTCTCGTTTATGGAGGTGACAAAGAGCTCGTCGTAAATGGTTATGTCGATGCAAGCTTTGACTCTGATCCGGATGACTCTAAGTAACAAACCGGATACGTATTTATATTGAATGGTGGAGCTGTCAGTTGGTGCAGTTCCAAACAGAGGGTCGTGGCGGGATCTACGTGTGAAGCGGAGTACATAGCTGCTTCGGAAGTAGCAAATGAAGGAGTCTGGATGAAGGAGTTCATATCCGATCTAGGTGTCATACCTAGTGCATCGGGTCCAATGAAAATCTTTTGTCACAATACTGGAGCAATAGCCTTGGCGAAGGAATCCAGATTTCACAAGAGAACCAAGCACATCAAGAGATTCTTCAATTCCATCCACGATCTAGTCAAGGAGGGTGACATAGAAGCTTGCAAAATACATACGGATCTGAATGTTGCAGACCCATTGACTAAGCCTCTTCCACGAGCAAAACATGATCAGCACCAAGACTCCATGGGTGTTAGAATCATTACTATGTAATCTAGATTATTGACTCTAGTGCAAGTGGGAGACTGAAGGAAGTATGCCCTAGAGGCTATAATAAATTTTTATTTATATTTCCTTATATCATGATAAATGTTTATTATTCATGCTAGAATTGTATTAACCGGAAACTTAGTACATGTGTGAATACATAGACAAACAGAGTGTCCCTAGTATGCCTCTACTAGACTAGCTCGTTAATCAAAGATGGTTAAGTTTCCTGACCATAGACATGTGTTGTTATTTGATGAACGGGATCACATCACTAGAGAATGATGTGATGGGCAAGACCCATCCGTTACCTTAGCATTAATGATCGTTTAGTTTTATTGCTATTGCTTTCATCATGACTGATACATGTTCCTCTGACTATGTGATTATGCAACTCCCGGATACCGGAGGAACACCTTGTGTGCTATCAAACGTCACAACGTAAATGGGTGATTATAAGATGCTCTACAGGTGTCTGTGATGGTGTTTGTTGAGTTGGCATAGATCGAGATTAGGATTTGTCACTCCGTGTTTCGGAGAGGTATCTCTGGGCCCACTCGGTAATGCTCGTTACTATAAGCCTTGCAAGCAATGTGACTAATGAGTTAGTTGCGGGATGATGCATTACAGAACGAGTAAAGAGACTTGTCAGTTGATACGTCTCCAACGTATCTACTTTTTCTCACGCTTTTCCTCTTGTTTTGGACTCTAATTTGCATGATTTGAATGAAAGTAACCCTGGACTGACGCTATTTTCAGCAGAACTACCATGGTGTTTTTTTGTGCAGAAATAAAAGTTCTCAGAATGGAACGAAACTTTGTGAGGATTTTTTATCGAATAAATGAAGATTTTTGGAGCCAACAACCACCAGAGAGGGGCCCCTGGTTGGGCACAACCCACCAGGGCGCGCCCTCCTCTCCTGGCGCGCCCAGGTGGGTTGTACCCACCTGGTGGCCCCGCTGACGACCCCCCTGATACTATAAATTCACATATTTCCAGAAAAAATCAGGGAGAAAGAATTATCGTGATCCACGAGATGGAGCTGCCGCCAAGTCCCGTTCTTCCTCGGGAGGGCAGATCTGGAGTCCGTTTAGGGCTCCGGAGAGGGGGATCTTCGTTCTTCGTCATCACCAACCAATCTCCATCGCCAATTCCATGATGCTCCCCACCGGGAGTGAGTAATTCCTTCGTTGGCTCGCTGGTCGGTGAGGAGTTGGATGAGATTCATCATGTAATCGAGTTAGTTTTGTTAGGGCCTGATCCCTAGTATCCCCTATGTTCTTAGATTGATGTTGCTATGACTTTGCTATGCTTACTGCTTGTCACTTTGGGCCCGGGTGCCATGAACTCAGAATTGAAACGTTTATGAATTCATCATTATATCCATGTTTTAGATCCGATCTTGCAAGTTATAGTCACCTACTACGTGTTATGATCTGGCAACCCCGGAGTGATAACAACCGGGCCCACTCCTGGTGATGACCATAGTTTGAGGAGTTCATGTATTCACTATGTGTTAATGCTTTGTTCCAGTTCTCTATTAAAAGGAGGCCTTAATATCCCTTAGTTTCCCATATGGACCCCGCTACCACGGGAGGGTAGGACAAAAGATGTCATGCAAGTTCAGTTAATAAAGCACGTATGACTATTTACGGAATACATGCCTACATTATATCGATGAACTGGAGCTAGTGCCATATCGCCCTAGGTTATAACTGTTACATGATGAATATCATCCAACAAGTCACCGATCCAATGCCTACAAATTTATTTATATTAATGTTGTGGCGTTGCTATTGCTATCATCACTGTTACACTTGCTTCAAAGTACTGCTATCACTGTTACTGTTATTGTTGCTGCTACTACTACTATCAAAACTATCAAACTACTTTGCTACTGATCACTTTGCTGCAGATAATTAATCTCCAGGTGTGGTTGAATTGACAACTCAGCTGCTAATACCTTCAAATATTCTTTGGCTCCCCTTGTGTCGAATCTATAAATTTGGGTTGAATACTCTACCCTCCAAAACTGTTGCGATCCCCTATACTTGTGGGTTATCAAATGATGAGCCCTGTTATGAAACAATTGAAATATAATTCTGATATGATTGCTCGCTTGAGTGACTTGTTATTTAGAATATCAAATGATGTTAGAGGTGTTGGAAAACATGCTTGTATGGTTCAAACTTAGCTAGAACAAGTTGCTAAATCATAAGGAGAATTACTTGATGAAATGAATCATAATATGCATGACTTTGCTGTTAGAGTTGCAACTAGAGGAGGTAAAATGACTCAGGAACCACTTTATCCTGAGGGACACCCTAAAAGAATTGAACAAGATTCACAAATAAATAACACTAGTGCACCTAGTCCTTCTAAAAAAGAAAAAGAAGAAGAAAAATGATAGGACTTTTCACACTTCTAGTGAACCTGAAATAGAAAAACCTCCTGCTAATCAAAATGAAACTTCTATCTCAGATGCTGAAACTCAGTCTGGTAATGAACACTCACCTAGTGATAATAAAAAAGACAATGATGAGGTTCATGAAGACACTCAAACAAATAATAATAAAGAACCAGATAATGATGTTGAGATAGAGCCACCTGTTGATCTTGATAACCCACAACCTAAGAATAAAAGATATGATAAAAGAGACTTTGTTGCTAGAAAACACGGTAAAGAAAGAGAACCGTGGGTTCAAAAACCTATGCCTTTTCCACCCAAGTCAACTAAAAAGAATGATGATGAAGAATTTGAACGCTTTGCTGAAATGTTGAGGCCAGTCTTTTTGCGTACTCGCTTGACTGACATCTTGAAAAGGCCTCCTTATGCAAAGTATATGAAAGACATCATCACTAATAAGAGAAAAATACCGGAAGCTGAAATCTCCACTATGCTTGCTAACTACACTTTTAAAGATGGAGTACCTAAAAAACTTGGAGATCCGAGTATACCAACTATACCTTGCTCTATCAAAAAGAATTATGTGAAAACTACTTTGTGTGATTTAGGAGCTGGTGTTAGTGTTATGCCTTTCTCTTTATATAAAAGACTTGACTTGAATAAACTCACACCTACTGAAATATCTTTGCAAATGGCTGACAAGTCAACTACCATACCTATCGGTATCTGTGAGGATGTGCCCGTTGTTGTTGCTAATGTTACTATTTTAACTGACTTTGTTATACTTGAGATGCCCGAGGACGACAACATGTCGATTATCCTTGGTAGACCCTTCTTGAACACTGCAGGGGCTATTATTGATTGCAATAAAAGCAAGTTCACTTTTCATATTAATGGTAATGAGCATACGGTGCACTTTCCGAAGAAACAATTCCAAGTGAATGGTATTAATGTTATTGAAAAATCTCCGACAATCACTACTGGAAGTTTTCAAATACCTCTACCTACTGTCAAAAAGAAATATGAAATGCTTATTGTTGGGGAAATGCATATCCCCATTGAGGTAACTTAGTGATTTACGAAAGTTCTTCAGTTTCATGCTAATCGAAAGTGGTTGTTAATAAGACTTGATCAACCTTATTAATGAATCATTTTTGAACGGTATGAAGTTGATGAATTTCGTAAGCACTACTTTCTGTCCCACTTTTTATTCTATGTTCTTATTAGTTAAATAAAATAAAATGCCATGTTTTGTCTGTTTTCTGAATTTCCCGTGCAATAAAAAATGGCCCAAAAATACAAGTTCTCATAATGCCCTGAAAATTTTATATGATTTTTTCGTGAATATTTAAGAATTTTTGGTGCAAAAATTACCAGAGGGGGGTGCACCAGGTGGGCACAACCCACCTGGGCGCGCTAGCACCCCCTAGCGCACCCTGGGGGGTTGTGGTCCCCACGTGGGCCCCCTCACTTATCTCTTCGTCCCACATTGTCACCTACCTCCAGAAAAAAAATCACTCTTGCTCTCTCTCCCGTGTTCTTGAGCTCAAACCCGTGGATTTCGATCTCTTTGCTCGAAGCTCCGTTTCCAAAACTGTTTCGGGGGATTGTTGCTTGGTATGTGACTCCATCATTTGTCCAATTAGTTTTTGTTTTAGAGGTTTATACTTTGAATAAATAGCTACTCTTGGTGCTGTTGTAGATGTGCTTGCATGTTCAATTCTTAGTGTTCCAAGTAGTTTGAATGCTTGCTATGGCCTCTATGTATCCCTATGAGTAGTTGCTATTAGTTTTGTGAAGTTTTGTTGGAAAAAATTTGTGGACTAAAAATTCAGATTTTTGTTCATAGGGAAAATTGTACGCGAACATTATGAACCTATTTGGAAGGAGTTCTTCGAGGAGACGATCCTCGGGGGCATCCTCTAGTGATAGTTCTGCTCGCCGGTCTTACGCTAAACCTTGTGAAAGTTCCACGCGAGATGCCGCCACCAAAACTTGCTTATGGCCTTGCGATGAGTATATGATGCAAGTGGGCATCAAGGAGGAATTTGAGCAATACGTTCACAATGCCGGTCTCGGTCCCTACCTCTCAGCTAAGTGTGAACAGCGCCATCTTCTCATTGAATCTTTTGTCAAAGAATTTAAATATTTTCCACGTGAGTCTAGGGTGTCTTTTATGCTTTATGATAACCCATATACTATTTTATTGGAGAACTTTTCTTACCATTGCAAGCTCCCATTTTGGGGTTTGCTTGATGAGCCAGCAAAGGCTGAGTATTAGTCTTTCTTGACTAGCCTTTGTTACGGTGAAAATAGGGGAGTGAGACAAGGAATAATAAAGAGCATTTACTTTCCCGCAATTCAGTACCTTGCATTATTTAACGGGAAATGCATAGTAGGCAAGCAAGACTGTAGCATACTTTGTGCTCCAGACTTGAGCCTCATTCACACCGCTCTCACTAGTGAAAGGAATTATAACCTTGGAGCGATTGTTGCACGTAGACTTCAGCATAACGCCAAAAGTGGATGGTTCTATGGTGGAATATATGCCACGCGTATAGAACGAGGGCTGGGTGTTTCACCTTTGCCCTTTGATCCTATCCTACCCACTCGGTATTTAGATTTTGATGCTTTAAAAGAGCATAAGATTCTCGCATGAAGGGCTGATAACTTCACTTATAATTTGTTGTTTAACCAATCACATGTTGTGGACACATATTTGCCTGCGCCTGCTCTCTTTGATTATCACAGGAAGGAAAGATATTTTGTTCTTGAGAGCGAGGCCCGAGCTCATAACGCAACAGTGTTGGCAGCACGGCATGCTGAGGCATCTGCACCGAGAGCCTCGGTGAGCTACCACGCTGATTACTACCCTCCAGGTTACTGATCGATTACCAACTTAGGCCAAAAGCCTAAGCTTGGGGGAGTACGTGTTTCTCACCGACATTATATTCATGCTCACATATCATTCTATCTGTCGGTGCTCACACTTTTTCATTGTATCATCCATGCTTAGATTTATTTTCTTGCTTTCTTCTTGTGTATTTGAAAAACTTTAGAAAACCCAAAAATATTAGTTGTAGTAATTTACTTTCTATGCATGCTTAGTAGTAGAATTAAAAAGAAAATCCAAAAAGATTTCCTTGTTCTTCTTTTGCTTGTTGGGAGCTTTCCCATGTAAATAGTTTTTCTTGTTTTTGCTTTCTATTTGCTTGTTGATGAAAACCAAAAACTCCGAAAATATTTCAGTGTGTTTCTCTGAATTTCTTTTCTTTTTATTCGAATTGTACTGAGGAGAAGACCACGATGAAAATGTTGAGTGGCTCTCATATGAATAGTTGTTGAACTAATAAAGAGCACTTTTTACCTTGTCTTCTCCTGTTGAATAAAATGTTTTGCAGATTCCAGCTTAGTCCATGGCACTCTTGCACTATTATTATTTTCGTATCATTCAGTCATGCAAGTGAAAGGCAATAATGACGATATTCGATGAGCTGACCGTGGCAAAGAGAAACTGGTATGAACTCGACTTGTTCTTGTTGTGTAAATATGTTTAACCTAGTACCCATGATTTAGCCCGTTATGATTAAACATGTTTGCAATGACAATTAGAGATTATAGTTTCTCATGCCATGCATAAGTAGCTGGGAGTTGATAATGATTTATCTTGGATATCAACATAGCGTTAAAATGATTGTGATGTAGTATGACGATATGGTATCCTCCTCTGAATGTTCGAGTGGCTTGACTTGGTACATGTTCATGCATGTAGTTGAATCAAAACCAACATAGCCTCTATAATATTCATGTTCATGGTGTTCATATCCTACTCATGCTAGTGTCCAATGTTACTTATGCATAATGCCTGGTGATGATCGTTGTTGCTCTCTAGCTGGCCGCTTCCCAATCTTAAATTGCTAGCCTTTGCCTGTACTAAGTGGGAATTCTGCTTGTACATCAAAACCCTGAACCCAAAGTTATTCCAGATGAGTCCACCATACCTACCTATATGCGGTATTACCCTGCCGTCCTAAGTAAATTTGCATGTGCCACCTCTAAAAACTACTAAAAATTATCTGTTTTGTGTGCCTGGATCATTCATGGAACGATAGGAGGTGGTCGATATCTTCCGTGCTAAGCGGGTTATCCTCAGGTCGAGTGTTTATTCACTCGCCATCGCACGAGGAAATGGGCGGTATTAGGGATGCTCAGTCCCAAACTGCGAACATGAAAAAAGAGTTCATCTCTTGAATAATCAAACAAAAACTCCCAATGGAGTCAAAACCTTTACTTTCCTCTTGGGGACCGCCACTAGCGTGCTTAGCATGGAAGATGTTGATAACTGATAGTCGTGAAGTGAATAAGAAAGGTGCATGTCTCAAAATAATAATTTATCTCTGTTTTAAAAATTGAGCTCGGGCACCTCTGCAAATCACTGCTTCCCTCTGCGAAGGGACTTTCTATTTACTCTTATGTTGTGTCATCACCTTCTAAAAACAAGCGTCATAAACTGAGTAGAGCACGACTGTCATGATTTATGCATTGTGTATAGCTAATGTTGGGTGCATCATGACTGGATCTTTTCTACCATGAATTACAATGTTTAGTCGCTGCTTGAACTTTGGAGGTGCTCTGCATTTATGTTTTTTAGTCTCAGAAAGGGCTAGCGAGATACCATTATTGTCATATTATATCATGGTTGTTTTGACAACCTATTGCTGTTTGAGATATCTTATTATTGCTCGCTAGCTGATTATTTCATTGATATGAATCATTATAATCATTAAGAGTTATTGTCGACATGGTTAGTTCTAATGTTGGTTGAAAACCTGGGTGTTGTTTAAGCTTATTTATGCAAACAAGAGCAAAAGAGTTCGTAAAAGTTTTTCTTTCTCACTTTCAGTTTATCAACTGAATTACTTGAGGACAAGCAAAGGTTTAAGCTTGGGGGAGTTGATACGTCTCCAACGTATCTACTTTTCCTCACGCTTTTCCTCTTGTTTTGGACTCTAATTTGCATGATTTGAATGAAACTAACCTCGGACTGACACTGTTTTCAGCAGAACTACCATGGTGTTATTTTTGTATAGATATAAAAGTTATCAGAATGGAACGAAACTTTACGAGGATTTTTTATGGAATAAATGAAGATTTTTGGAGCCAACAACCACCAGAGAGGGGCCCACTGGTACGCGTCGGTCCTAAACAAACGGTTTGTAACCCCTTTCCGCGACGGCATTTGGAACCGTCGCCAAGTGAGTGTGGGCGATAGGGGGGTCCTTCCCACACGACCCAGAAACCGTCGGGGATATGCCCTCCTGGCACACACGCCCGGCAAAATGAGGTCGTGTGTGACCGGCGAGCGCTCAAATACGGAAATATGTACAGTAGAGCTAAAAATACCATTATACGGCGAAATTGTTTCCGGTCGCAAGTACATCCCACACAGTCAGTCCCCGCTAAACGTTTCCATTCGTATGTACATCCCACACAGTCGCTCCAAGGAAAACGTTTCCGTTCACAGGTACATCACACACAATTTTTCCCGTTAAATCGTTTGCGTTATTGAATGTATCACACACGGTCCGTAGAAGAAACTGTGTGGCGAAGGCTGTCCATCACACATAGGTTTTATGTGGTAAACGTTTGTGCAAGGTGGCCTAACGCAAACAGTTTTCAAGAGAAAGTCGTGTGTGATTGTTCATTGATCCAACACGGTTTATTCTTAGAAACTGTGTGCATTGCCTAAGGTCATCGCCCACGGTATTTTTTCAACAACCATTTGCAATAGCAAAACCCAATTAGCAGGCTAATTCGCCATTAGCAGGCTAATTATCCAATTATTCATAATCCATTTATTAATCTAATTGACATTTCATATTAAGCACACAATATATTTCATTTCCATATTAAGGAAGCAGAATTTCATAATTGAAATACATCAGAGTACAACATGATATAGCTTCAGCACTCAGCTACCCCATTACACAACTGCACCAGCAGCAAGTTCCACATGCAACATGTAGAACCTTTCGAAATTAGCATCATAGACGATATATAGACAGATGCATCTCATCTAGAAAACTGCTGAAGTGGAAGGTGAATATTGAGCCTTCATTCATGTTGAAGGTCTTTGCAACTTTAGGCCAGTGCCTATGGATGATTGACCGCCCGTCCTTCGTCCTCTTCAGGAACACTTCAATATTGAACCGTGGGTGTTGTACGAAAACCTTCCTCGCCTCCTGACCATAGAGGTGGTTTGAGAGGTAATCATCAGTGAACTGCTTTGGAAAGGCCTGAAAACAAGGATGTGCATAAATATCTTCTCTATATTGGAAATGGGGCAAGGGAATAAAAAAGGCAAGGTATAATAGTTAGTACCATCTTGTAGTGAACTGATGTCTTCATTGTGCAGACAAAGATCTTGTTGTTTTTTTGTCACTAATTTCTTTATCCTAGAAATCTTTCTGAGTTTCTTGATTTGATTGATATTCGTGGACAACTCATTTCCCTATATGCAAAAAGGATCGAACAATGGGTCAAAACCTCTAACAGCAGGACCTACATGTGCAAGACCAAATTGTTAAAAACCAAAATATTAGAATGGTTCTTGCAATTGCACAATAATGTGCTATTAGAGAACCGGCCATGCATGTGCTAACCTCGATTGTCAGTGCTTCCCATTGTTTCCCTGCAACACATATAAGGTAGTTAGTCATCAGGTTAAGTAAGGGTTCGCATGCTATCAGTAAAATATGTTGATGAAAAATAAGCACATTGCAGATTCATCAGATTAATTCAAGCCACACGGAAAACACATTTACCCAAACCAAGCATGATTAAGAACTAGGACATATAACACTTGTATATGTTTCTCATGTATTAAGTGCAGTCAAATTCGATTTATTCCTCACATGCACAACAATACAAAATTCTACCCATGACAATTGGACATCGCATTGCAGAATTGAACCAAGCAGTTAACTAAACACCACAACAAATGAACCAAACATTAACTGAGCACCACATTGCACAATATAACATACTCCTAATAGAAGATCAGACAGTTAACCAAACAGTTAACTACAGCCAATTGCAGCAATTGTATTTGTTTCTCATGTATTTACTACAGCCAAATTCAATTTATTCCTCACATGGTATACAATAACAGAATGCACCCACAACTATTGAACATCGCATTGCAGAATTGAACCAAACAATTAACTAAACACCACAACACAAATGAACCAAACGTTAACTGAGCACCACATTTCACAATGTATAACCAAACCAAGCATGCTTGACAACTTAGAAATATAGTAACTGTATTCGTTTCTCATGTATTTTGTAAAGATAAATTCGATTTATTTCTCACATGGAAGACAATACAAAATTGCAGCGTGAAGAATTGAACATCACATTTGTAGAATTGAACCAAACTGTTAACTAAAGATGGCAACTAATTAACAAAATAGTTAATAAGTGAGCACCACACTGCACGACATATAGAACATATACACTAGAGCAACAGATTGCATGGTAAAATTAGATAGCACAATTCACTAGAATTTGTGAAGGAAAGGCAGGATTAGCACACGCAACGGGTAAACCGAGCATGCTTAACCGGCGTAGCTAGCAAATGGCAAGGTGCTCCTCCAAGATCTGGGGGTCGGCACGAATGGCAGCCATCACGACCTCATCCGCGCGTGCGGCCGCGATTTGCTTCTCCGCTGCCAAATGCTCCTCGAGATCCTGGCTATACCGCGTGCACCATGGCTTAGGGCGGCGCTTATTTGGTGGAGGGTCGGTGATTTGGGTGGAAGGTGTCACGCTCGTGCCGACGGTCGGGGCATGTGGGATGTGGAAGGAGGAGGAGGATGGGGGTCGGGTGTGGATTACCTGCCTGGATAGACGAGGCCGAGCAGCGTGAAGGAGGGTCGCCGGCGAGGAGGCGGCGGCGCTGCAAGCAAGGAGTGAAGGTTTCAACTTGGAAAGGAAGGCAGAAAGAGGGGAAATGTGGCTTTTGGTAAGGGGGAGGGGGCGGGGAGGTAGATATTTCCACGGAAGCCAAAAATTTGGAATCGCTTCAGCCAAAAAACTGGCGTGCAAAGTGTCATCAGACACGGTCCCTTATTCAGAACTGTGTACGATATGTGGACATCACAAACGATTTAGATAGCTTAACCCGTGTGTGATGAGTTTGAACGTCAAAAGTTTTGGTTCAGATTTCCATGGTTACAGTGGTCATCCACGTCATTGCATAATTTGGGTACACAAAGGAGACTACAGCACACCCACACTTCTTAATCGAGCAAGTTTAGTAATTAAACAGAGCTAGCTGACCTAAACATTACTCTAACAAATTAAAGACCGGCGCTCTTAATTAAACAAAACAAAGAGTACTACTACGGCTGGTGCTCGTCGATCTCCGCCGCCGCCTCCATGTCCAGCTCGCGCCCGACGCTCTCCTGGGGAAGGGGTTCCATGGCATCCATCGCACCACACTCAGCAAGCATCTCGCCATCCGCGTCCACCATCTCTTTGGAAAAGGCCACCACGAGTTGGGTGTGAGCGGACGCGATCTGGGCTTGGACGGGCCCCGTCGTTGCAAGGTATGCGGCAGAGGAACGGACGGCTGCTCGAACGCTCTCGGCGATTGCCAGCTCTTCAGCCGTGGGTTGCCGACCGTTGTCGGAGAAGCTTCATTCGATTTGTGCGGTGACCGCCAGGAGCTGGGCGTGGGCGGCCTCGACATGGTCGTGGGCGGCCTCCATCAGGGCTAAGGCCGCCGTTGCGGAATGGACAGCTGCTGTGCCGCTCTCGCCGGTTGTTGTCCCCGAGGCAGATGTTGCTGCCGCCACCTGAGAAGCAACTGCGGCCGTTTGGGCTGCCTTTGCCGCCCAGTCGCAGATTGCGGCCGCGCTCATGCACCTTGTTAGCACGCGCATCGCGGCTGCGGCCGCACTCTCGCCAGAGTGGGCCACCGAAGTTTCCCTCACGACGCGGGTCCACGTGCCCATCTTTCACCAGCGACGATTGAACAGTGAAATGATATTTGGGGAGCGAGCTAGTGTGCCTGAGACGCCGGCTGCGGACTGTTGCCGACGCACCTTCTCGCGTAAGCGATAGGCGTACTATACACCGATGGTGCTCCAGGGTATTTTGTGTAGCATCTCACACGGTTGCTGATAGTAAACTGTGTGCGATCTACTTGATTTTTCATCTTGATTTGAATTACATAATGGGGTCACAGCGGCAATGGACGGTGTTTGAATCGCTAGACCTTTTATCTAGAGTGAACATGCAACTATATGTGTGTCATAAAAGAATTGGAATTATTCAGGGTTCGTATGAACATTTAATACATTAAATGGGTTTTCTAGCCATTTCAAGTGCACAATTCAAAATTAAACTACATGCACATGCTCCGGTGCATATAAATAGGTTGAAAAATCAAATCTGTGTCCTTGGGTGCATGCTTAGGTCCCATGCAAGAAATGGGAATGAATTTCAAATACCAGGACACCGTTGATTGCCGGCAAACATTGAGATGCCTGGTTTTTAAATTCTAGTAAATCCAAAACTCGTCTTAAATTCATGAAACTTGGCATGCTATCATGGAGCGGCATCAACATGCCGTGGTAAAAATTTTGTCCCATTTGGGGCAGGTTTGGGTGTATGCTTCTCACAAACCGGAGCTTCTCGCAACAAGCATGATGGTTTTTGGTAGGGAACGTCCCACCTTTGGGGACGAAACGATATCCATTGCCTCTTATTGCTTTCAAATTTTTTCTCGTGTCAACATAGAACAACAGGAGTGTTGTGTAAATTTTTGTGATTTTTCGGGTTTTGTTTGGACATTTTTATGCATTAACTGAGTTTTCAATGCATTTATGTGCATAATTCAAATTTGAACTACATGCACATGCTCCAGTGCATATAAATTGGTTGAAAAATCAAATCTGTGTCCTTGGGTGCATGCTTAGGTCCCATGCAAGAAATGGGAATGAATTTCAAACACCAGGGCACCGTTGATTGCCGGCAAAACATTGAGATGCCTGGTTTTTAAATTCTAGTAAATCCAAAACTCGTCTGAAATTCATGAAACTTGGCATGCTATCATGGAGCGGCGTCAACATGCCGTGGTAAAATTTTTGTCCCATTTGGGGCAGATTTGGGTATATGCTTCTCACAAACCGGAGCTTCTCACAACAAGCACGATGGTTTTCGCTAGTGAATGTCCCACCTTTGGGGACGAAACGATATCCATTGCCTCTTATTGCTTTCAAATTTTTTATCGTGTCAACATAGAACAACAGGAGTGTTGTGTGAATTTTTGTGATTTTTCGAGGTTCGTTTGGACATTTTTATGCATTAACTGAGTTTCTAATGCATTTATGTGCATAATTCAAATTTGAACTACATGGGCATGCTGCAGTGCATATAAATTGGTTGAGAAACCAAATCTGTGTCCTTGGGTGCATGCTTAGGTCCCATGCAAGAAATGGGAATGAATTTCAAACACCAGGACACCGTTGATTGCCGGCAAAACATTGAGATGCCTGGTTTTTAAATTCAAGTAAATCCAAAACTCGTCTGAAATTCATGAGACTTGGCATGCTATCATGGAGCGGCATCAACATGCCGTGGTAAATTTTTTGTCCCATTTGGGGCAGGTTTGGGTATATGCTTCTCACAAACCGGAGCTTGTCACAACAAGCAAGATGGTTTTCGGTAGTGAACGTCCCACCTTTGGGGACGAAACGATATCCATTGCCTTTTATTGCTTTCAAATTTTTTCTCGTGTCAACATAGAACAACAGGAGTGTTGTGTGAATTTTTGTGATTATTTGAGGTTCGTTTGGACATTTTTATGCATTAACTGAGTTTTCAATGCATTTATGTGCATAATTCAAATTTGAACTACATGCACATGCTCCAGTGCATATAAATTGGTTGAAAAATCAAATCTGTGTCCTTGGGTGCATGCTTAGGTCCCATGCAAGAAATGGGAATGAATTTCAAACACCAGGGCACCGTTGATTGCCGGCAAAACATTGAGATGCCTGGTTTTTAAATTCAAGTAAATCCAAAACTCGTCTGAAATTCATGAAACTTGGCATGCTATCATGGAGCGGCATGAACATACCGTGTTAAATTTTTTGTCCCATTTGGGGCAGGTTTGGGTATATGCTTCTCACAAACCGGAGCTTGTCACAACAAGCATGATGGTTTTCGGTAGTGAACGTCCCACCTTTGGGGACGAAACGATATCCATTGCCTCTTATTGCTTTCAAATTTTTTATCGTGTCAACATAGAACAACATGAGTGTTGTGTGAATTTTTGTGATTTTTCGAGGTTCGTTTGGACATTTTTATGCATTAACTGAGTTTTCAATGCATTTATGTGCATAATTCAAATTTGAACTAGATGGGCATGCTCCAGTGCATATAAATTGGTTGAAAAATCAAATATGTGTCCTTGGGTGCATGCTTAGGTCCCATGCAAGAAATGGGAATGAATTACCAACACCAGGGCACCGTTGATTGCCGGCAAAACATTGAGATGCCTGGTTTTTAAATTATAGTAAATCCAAAACTAGTCTGAAATTCATGAAACTTGGCATGCTATCATGGAGCGGCATCACAATGCCGTGATAAAAATTTTGTCCCATTTGGGGCAGGTTTGGGTATATTCATCTCACAAACCGGAGCTTCTCACAACAAGCATGATGGATTTCGGTAGGGAACGTCCCACCTTTGGGGACGAAATGATATCCATTGCCTCGTATTACTTTCAATTTTTTTCTCGTGTCAACATAGAACAACGGAGTGTTGTGTGAATTTTTGTGATTTTTCGGGGTTCCTTTGGACATTTTTATGCATTAAATGAGTTTTTAATGCATTTATGTGCATAGTTCAAATTGAACTACATGCGCATGCTCCAGTGCATATAAATTGGTTGAAAAATCAAATATGTGTCCTTGGGTGCATGCTTAGGCCCCATGCAAGAAATCGGAATGAATTTCAAACACCAGGGCACCGTCGATTGCCGGCAAAACATTGAGATGCCTGGTTTTTAAATTCTAGTAAATCCAAAACTCGTCTGAAATTCATGAAACTTGGCATGCTATCATGGAGCGGCATCAACATGTCGTGGTAAATTTTTTGTCCCATTTGGGGCAGGTTTGGGTATATGCTTCTCACAAACCGGAGCTTGTCACAACAAGCATGATGGTTTTCGGTAGGGAACGTCCCACTTTTGGGGACGAAACGATATCCATTGCCTCTTATTGCTTTCAAATTTTTTATCGTGTAAACATAGAACAACAGGAGTGTTGTGTGAATTTTTGTGATTTTTCGAGGTTCGTTTGGACATTTTTATGCATTAACTGAGTTTTCAATGCATTTATGTGCATAATTCAAATTTGAACTACATGGGCATGCTCCAGTGCATATAAAGTGGTTGAGAAACCAAATCTGTGTCCTTGGGTGCATGCTTAGGTCCCATGCAAGAAATGGGAATGAATTTCAAACACCAGGACACCGTTGATTGCCGGCAAAACATTGAGATGCCTGGTTTTTAAATTCAAGTAAATCCAAAACTCGTCTGAAATTCATGAAACTTGGCATGCTATCATGGAGCGGCATCAACATGCCGTGGTAAATTTTTTGTCCCATTTGGGGCAGGTTTGGGTATATGCTTCTCATAAACCGGAGCTTGTCACAACAAGCATGATGGTTTTCGGTAGTGAACGTCCCACCTTTGGGGACGAAACAATATCCATTGCCTCTTATTGCTTTCAAATTTTTTCTCGTGTCAACATAGAACAACAGGAGTGTTGTGTGAAGTTTTGTGATTTTTCGGGGTTCGTTTGGACATTTCATTCATTAACTGAGTTTTCAATGCATTTATGTGCATAATTCAAATTTGAACTACATGCACATGCTCCAACGCATATAAATTGGTTGAAAAATCAAATTTGTGTCCTTGGTTGCATGCTTAGGTCCCATACAAGAAATGAGAATGAATTTCAAACACCAGGGCACCGTTGATTGCCGGCAAAACATTGAGATGCCTGGTTTTTAAATTCTAGTAAATCCAAAACCCATATGAAATTCATGGAACTTGGCATGCTATCATGGAGCGGCATCAACATGCCGTGGTAAAAAATTTGTCCCATTTGGGGCAGGTTTGGGTATATGCTTCTCACAAACTGGAGCTTCTCACAACAAGCATGATGGTTTTTGGTAGGGAACATCCCACCTTTGGGGACGAAACGATATCCATTGCCTCTTATTGCTTTCAAATTTTTTTCTCGTGTCAACATAGAACAACAGGAGTGTTGTGTGAATTTTTGTGATTTTTCGGGGTTCGTTTGGACATTTTTATGCATTAACTGAATTTTCAATGCATTTATGTGCATAATTCAAATTTGAACTACATGCACATGCTCTAGTGCATATAAATTGGTTGAAAAATCAAATCTGTGTCCTTGGGTGCATGCTTAGGTCCCATGCAAGAAATGGAAATGAATTTCAAACACCAGGGCACCGTTGATTGCCGGCAAAACATTGAGATGCCTGGTTTTTAAATTCTAGTAAATCCAAAACTCGTCTGAAATTCATGAAACTTGGCATGCTATCATGGAGCGGCATCACCATGCCGTGATAATTTTTTTGTCCCATTTGGGGCAGGTTTGGGTATATGCTTCTCACAAACCGGAGCTTCTCACAACAAGCATGATGTATTTCGGTAGGGAACGTCCCACCTTTGGGGATGAAACGATATCCATTGCCTCATATTACTTTCAATTTTTTTTCTCATGTCAACATAGAGCAACAGGAGTGTTGTGTGAATTTTCGTGATTTTTCGGGGTTCGTTTGGACATTTTTATGCATTAACTGAGTTTTTAATGCATTTATGTGCATAATTCAAATTGAACTACATGCGCATGCTCCAGTGCATATAAATTGGTTGAAAAATCAAATATGTGTCCTTGGGTGCATGCTTAGCCCCATGCAAGAAATGGGAATGAATTTCAAACACCAGGGCACCGTTGATTGCCGGCAAAACATTGAGATGCCTTGTTTTTAAATTCTAGGAAATCCAAAACTCGTCTGAAATTCATGAAACTTGGCATGCTATCATGGAGCGGCATCAACATGCCGTGGTAAAAAATTTGTCCCATTTGAGGCAGGTTTGGGTATATGCTTCTCACAAACCGGAGCTTCTCACAACAAGCATGATGGTTTTCGGTAGGGAACGTCCCACTTTTGGGGACGAAACGATATCCATTGCCTCTTATTGCTTTCAAATTTTTTCTCGTGTCAACATAGAACAACAGGAGTGTTGTGTGAAGTTTTGTGATTTTTCGGGGTTCGTTTGGACATTTCATTCATTAACTGAGTTTTCAATGCATTTATGTGGATAATTCAAATTTGAATTACATGCACATGCTCCAATGCATATAAATTGGTTGAAAAATCAAATTTGTGTCCTTGGGTGCATGCTTAGGTCCCATACAAGAAATGAGAATGAATTTCAAACACCAGGGCACCGTTGATTGCCGGCAAAACATTGAGATGCCTGGTTTTTAAATTCTAATAAATCCAAAACCCGTCTGAAATTCATGGAACTTGGCATGCTATCATGGAGCGGCATCAACATGCCGTGGTAAAATTTTTGTCCCATTTGGGGCAGGTTTGGGTATATGCTTCTCACCAACCGGAGCTTCTCACAACAAGCATGATGGTTTTTGGTAGGGAACATCCCACCTTTGGGGACGAAACGATATCCATTGCCTCTTATTGCTTTCAAAAAAAATTCTCGTGTCAACATAGAATAACAGGAGTGTTGTGTGAATTTTTGGGGTTCATTAGGACATTTTTTATGCATTAACTGAGTTTTCAATGCATTTATGTGCATAATTCAAATTCGTGCTACATGCACATGCTCTAGTGCATATAAATTGGTTGAAAAATCAAATCCGTGTCCTTGGGTGCATGCTTAGGTCACATGCAAGAAATGGGAATGAATTTCAAACCCCAGGGCACCGTTGATTGCCGGCAAAACATTGAGATGCCTGGTTTTAAAATTCTAGTAAATCCAAAACTCGTCTGAAATTCATGAAACTTTGCATGCTATCATGGAATGGCACCCGACATGTTGTGGTATTTTCCGTCTTCATTTTTAGAGAAGGCGCACTCGAATAATGACAACCAATAAAGGCATTTAAAAAAAATAGCTGCCACTTTAATATCTCAAATGTTTGTCTAATTTAAACCATGTGCGTTCTGTTAACCATTCACGTGACGCCACGTGTCTTGGTTTTAATGGCTGTAGGAGGTGCCGTGCGGACAGCTGCTTGTCCTTGACTGAACGGGAGGCGTTCGAGCGCCATCCGGTGCGCAGGCTGACCGAGAGGCGTGCAAGCTGTCCTCGAATGCGCAGGCTCACCAGGAAGCGTGCGAGCTGTATGCTGCGCAGGCTCACTGGGAAGCGAGCCCTTTGACTTCCATGGCTGCCTGCCTTGCTCTCATCATCTCCATTAATGGCGCCCAAGCCGCAGTTTAATTCGCTTTTTAAATATAAAACACTCATCAGAAACGTTTTAGTTAGAACACCCGTATGCAAACCGACAGCTTCCCCAGGAAGCCAAGAGAAAATGTGCCGAGCAGGACTTCTACAGCTCTTGATCGCAAACGTTTTAGATAGAACACCCGTATGCAAAGTGAGAGCAGCGCAGGATTTGTGCATCCCTTCAATGCAAACGGTTGTTTTGGGTGACCCGTGTGCAACCACGTACAAACAATTTGGTAAGATTTGTCAATCCTTGTAACACTGCGATTTATTAAAATATGAAGCTAAAAATCACTAGCAGTATCTAATTTTTGCAACTAAAATTCAATAATTAAGCATAGATTTCATTCATAGATTAAGCAGTCGTTCTTAATTTATACAAACAGTCCAACTCAATAGCGGAACCGACCAAACTTTTCCCCAATTGTTGCCAACCACGTACTGAAATAGCTAGTTCAACTATATATACTAGCTAATTTTAAGTACGTTGTAAAGTTCCACCACATCTATAGTCACATGAACTGAACAAAATAGCCCCTACTACGGAGGGGCTTTGTACTACTTCCGGTTGCCTCTCCTCTGCCGAGCGCGCTCAGTAAGAGGCGGAGGAGGAGGAGCCTACCGACGAGCTGGGCAACCGCAATACGGTGCATGCCGCTGTTGCAGCTTCAGCGACACTCACCTCGAACGCCCGCTCCCGCTCCAGACGACCCCTCTCGAAGCGGTGGTTCTCCTCGTAGATCTCCTGATTCCTCGCCTCTGAGGCGGCATGTGCCGCGGCCACGGCGGCGGTAAGGCTCTTTGCGAGCTCGACGAGGCGCTCCTCCTCCTCCCGCAGGAACTCGGTGTAGCGCGCAAGGTCGCTGATGCACGTGCGGGCATCCACCTCCGCCTCCTGCCTTAGGGCGGCGATGGCAGAGTGGGTGATGACCCCGGCGGTCGACGGTGGGCTGGCGGCCACGGCGGCCGACGACGGGGTGGCGGCCATGACCACCACCTCCCGCCTTCGGGCCGCGATGGCGGAGTGGGTGATGGCCACAGTGGCCGGCAGTGGGGTGGCGGCCATGACGGCCACCTCCCGCCTTCGGGCCGCGGCGGCGGAGCAGGCGATGGCCCTGGCTTTCGATGGTGGTGTGGCGGCAACGGCGGCCGGCAACAGCTGCCGACGGGCACCGGCGGCGGAGCTTGTGGTGGGTGTTCCGCGCACACCCAACAGGGACGCCACACGCACTACACTGCGCCGGGGACTGCGCCGCCACCGCAGTGTAGCCTCCCAGCTGGAGCTATCCTCTGATGACGGCGGAGTGGCTGAGCGACGACGACGGACCGGTGCCATTGGCGATTGTGGGAGAAGAAGACAAGATAAGCTACAGGAAGGGAGGGGAAAATGCGACGCAAGACTCGCCGGCCGTGAGGGTTTTTATAGCAGGCCGGTAAGCATTGGGATTTTGGGGGATTTCACCGAGTCGAGTGGGAAGCTTGCGCAGGAACCTGCGAGGTTGTGCGGAAACGGGCTCACCGACGATTCATTGGCGCCACCGTTTGGCCAAAAGAACGCCCCCGCGCGCTGCACAAGCTTGCGCTGTAAGCCATCTGCGGCAGCGGGGTGACAAGACGTGCGAGAGGAGGATGAAAGGCCACGTACACATACGGTTAATAAAAAACGTTTGCGATTTAATTACCTACTATACCACCGTCCTGGTTTATAAGTATGATTTAACTAATAAAATACGAATGCATGTAGCGAGGCACACGGGCACGACCACATCATCATCAAGCGTACGAAGGAAATCGTACACATCCAAAGAATGGGATGACAAGGCAATATAGGGGAGGAAAAACAAGGCTTGATGGCATTGCCCTTTTCTGATAACAAATATTAGTAAGGGTTGCCGAAGGGACGAGATGGATGGCATGATTCGGGATAGAGACAAGTCTATCACCGAAATAATATGGGTGGGTGGCGGAAAGATATCGACGCGATACCTGAGCATAACTCCTGCAAATGTTGTCTAGAACACTTGGTACCAGGGCATCACTCTGCTGGGACAGAGATGATGCCAAACACCGAAGAGCAGGCATGCTAAGAAGGAGGGTGCAGGTAGTGGATCGAAACCGATACCACCTACACTCACAAGGTTAACCGTTAGCGACAAGATAATAATCTATATGCATGCTATGCAACAAACAAATGCAGCAATCAAGTGCAACAAACCACCCAGACTCTATACTACCGCATTCTATCGTTCGCGCGAGCTAGGGCATCCTACAGCCAGACCTGCTCTGATACCAAGCCGGTGGCACCCCGGCTCAGAGAAACCAGAACGCCCCGTATTCCAGCCCAGAGATCGAGGAGAAGTCTTTTGGAATACTGCACTACTTAGCATAGAACAAATCAGCTCTTTATTGCAATCTATTGGGGTACAAGGGGATTACATCGACACAGCGACGCTACGCCTGCCATGGTTGCTCTATGCAAGGAGCAGAACAACACGACATAGCGGAATGACTACTGACAGCGGAACAGCGACAACGGTGGTGAACTCCACTCCGCAAGGACTCTGGCTGGAACGCTTATCCTAGCTCGCAAACAAAGAATCCACGGCAAACAAGCAATCAAATCCGGCATGACCTGCAAACTGGCATGACACGCCAGGTCAGTACATTGAATGTACTTTCAAGCTCATAGCAACCAAAGCAATCAAGACAAACAATAACATGGCAATTACAGGTTAACAAGGATTAACATGATACTATCAGATCAATCATGGCATGAACAAGATGATACAGCTAGAACAATACGAGCATGGCATAAACATATGAACATGATGATACTAGCATGCAACATGATGAAACTATCATGCACCAACTTACTCTGTTCGGGTTACCTCGTAACCATCACCTGAATCACTTACCATCACGGATGTCATACAATCATCTCAGGATCCAATCAAGCTTGGTACTAACAATACTGTAGTAATCATTTATGACCACAAGGAGCTTGACCTTTACCCTTGACTCTTGCATAACATCCCCAAATATCCAACAAGTTGGTATTCACGATACCACAATGATCCTCTCACGATCACATAAATATCAACCAACTTCTTTCATCATCGAACCGGGGTTGTTATTAATCAAATTATTATTATTACTGTTGACCCATAGTGTGACCCACACGAACTGGGCCCATATCCGCGGGCGCGGCTATCGATAGATTAAACACACACTCTGCAGAGGTTAGCACACTGTACCCACACCATGGAACTCATGGTCTCGCACTCCCATACGTGCGGACACGGCGTTCCGACAAAACCGATCTACTGCCATGACACTCTCCCGGCCACTCCGACCAACTCCCCTTTGGGCTAAGTCCTGGGTGGCCCCGTGCCTGCCAAAGGCACCAACGGCCACCGTCGTGGCAAAACGGTCCCAAACGGGGACATGAGCTCAAAACCAAACATGGGCACACAAGGCTTATGCCGTCCTACCCGGCCAAGGTAGCGCCCGCGCATAACCTTCCCTCGCGGGAGGCACCGGTGAGAGGCATGACAATAGACCCAATTAGGACCCCCCCATAGGGTAAGCGTGGTTGCACTGGTCAGAATGATATGGTGGCACCATGACTCAGCCAACAGTTGTTCAAGTTCAATTTAATCCGGTTAAACTTGAATGCAATATGCTGAGCCATGATAAAATAACATGATGCAATTACAATGCACGAACATGATATCAACATAAGCATGGAGGTGCAACATAATCAACGAGCATAACAACAACATTTAATCATTTATCCAGATGAGCATGGCATATTGATGAGCATGAATATCACAACTAGAACACTACTCATAGCATAATATGACCACTAGCATCAATAATAAATACCATGCAATAACATAACGATAAAACTATCAAGCAAGTATTTAATCAACTGGATGCAAAGAAACATGCATAACGGCGGTACTCGGAACAGACGATAGTCATGCACCGAAGACCATCACCAACATGTACTACTACCAAACATTGCCAATATTAAAGTAATACTAGCACGAAGAACTTAATAACAGAGTGCAAGAAAACATAGCATGACGGTAAACACCGATCCATAAGCATAACCGAAATAACGACAGCAGTAGCAAAACAATCAAACCGTTATTAAAGATTCAAGTTGGAAACCAATGCTTCTGCATGGCTGTCATGCAAATGGTGGTTGTGGCTTGCCTGGGGATGAAGAAGGCTCCGGGGAGAAGTGCGGAATGACCGCGGAAGGAATCGCCGGAAAGGGTACTCTCTCGGAGGGGACTGATTGGGGCAAGGGCAAAATGGTCATTTTTAGAATGTTAAAACATAGTAAAAATGCTACCAAAAGTTTGGGCTCGAAGAGACGAAGAAGTGGGCTTTGGAATCACCTAAATCGGAGTTGTGGTTGAAAAGATATAGTTGTTTTTCTGCAGGGACTTATTTGTAAGAAAAATCCTCACAAACAAGCCCTCGGCCGAAAAAACTGAAAGCGCCTTTCTGTGAAATACGCTTTCGAGCAGGGAAAACGTATTCCTGGTTGAAGCAGAGCCGAAGTACGCTTTCGTCTACTGAAAACGTATTCCCGCTAAACGCGCGTCCACTTATCCACGTCAGCCCGCGTCTTGTTTGGCTGACGGGTGGGACCGCGGCAGCTGGGGCCCGCATGGGCTGGTCTCCTTCAACCTCCCACTCCACTCGCGCCGGCCGAGAGGGGGGCTCACCCCGACGATGACCGCGGGCGATTCCGGCCACCGTCTGGGACGCGCGACCTACCAAAACGATCAGTAGGACGAGCCGCACCGACTGGTAGGTGGCATGGTCGCCGGAGACGATGGAGGAGAGAGGGGCTATGGCCGTGGCGGACGAGGTCTTCGGGCTCCGATGAACTCACGGCCAGAGGCCATCGGAGAAGAGCGGGGAGCGCTGGGGTGGCTCTAGGGTACTAGGGGAGGGCCGTGGAGGTGGAAGAAGTGAGGGAGGGGCTCGGGCTCGCTCGAATTTGAGCAGAGGCCGTCGGCGGCCATGGCGGCCTACTGCGGCGAGGAGGGGCTCCGGGGCTCGGGAGACTAGCTAGGGAGGGGTCTGGTAGTGAGGTGAGGCCGCTGGTGAGGTCGGGGCACCTCGGGGTGGGCTTATATAGCCGGGGCAGCGAGGGGGTGAGGTGGCACGCGCGCGGCTACGTGTCCGCCCTCCGGCGACGGGCACGCACGACCAAGGTTCACGGGGTGGGGCAGCAAGACGACGAGCGGACGAGCGCCAGGGGTCACGGAGATAAGCGGAGCTCGGGGACAAGGGAGGAAGAATCCAACAGAGGAGAAGACGACGGTCGGCTACAGCGCGCGCACTGTGCGGCGAGGGGGACGGCTCGCCGAAGAAGAAGACGGAGGGTGCAAGGGCTCCAGAGGGACGGCGACATCATGGGGAAGGCTCTGGACATAGCTAGGCGACGGGGGGACAAGCGCGCAGAGAGGGAGAAGAAGACAAAGGCGCTAGAGCGCGAGAAACGCCATGCCAAAACGGTGGTCACCACTGTGACCGGCAAGGAGGGGACGCAAGAGGCAGGGAAACGTTGTCTAGTGTTTTGTCTTTCCATCAGAGGCTGTGGGAGTTGATGGATCATCCAAAGAGGCCAAGATGGGAGGTGTGGCATCGCTGAAACTTTGCTATATCAGTTTTGGATGATCACTGGTGATCAACAGGGACTTGATTGGGTCAAATGGAGTTTTCTGAGGTGTTTATCTATGGAAGGACTACGATCCTGGAAAATATGGAGGGGTTGGATCAAGAATTAATACACTTGATTTGCAAATGCATAAACTGGTCCAGAATAGAGATGACAAAGTGGCACTCACTAGGGGTAACCACTTGAGCTGAAAATGGGCAAGGCTAGATGATTTGGTCATATGAAGATGCTGTAAAGGTTTCATACCAATTGGATAAACCAAAATGGTACTTCCTTCACAAACATTTCCACTGACCAGAAACTTGCAAAAATTCTAGAGGGAAAATGGCTAGATGAAATATGCCCAAATTGGGTGGAGATAGGTTATATGGATAAGAGAAGGCCTAGGAAAATTTACAGCCATAATGGAGCAAGATAAAATATACTTGCTTCAAAAACTGAAATTTTGGACAGAAACAAAGATTTGGTCCTGTGCTCACATAGATCATAGGATAGGGCTGAAAATTGTAGGAGGGCAATTATATGAGCACATGAAGGAGTGTGCAAAATTTCAACTTATTTGGATAACCCTAGCTAGCACTTCCTTCACAAAGGCTTCCCTCAGACAGGAACTTTGAAAAATCACTAAGGAAGCTTGGCTAGGCAAATAAAGTTGAATTTTGGCACAGGCCAATTATTTGGACATGAAAAGGTGTCCAAGAAGTTTGAGGTCAATTGGGCAAAGATAAATGGCACTTGCTTCACAATCTGCCATTCAGGACAGAATAGGAAATGAATTATTTGAGCATGATGATAAACATGGCAAATCAAATATTTTGCCATATTTGAGGAAGATATGACCCAAACAATTTATGAGGATTATTTGGGAATTTTAGGAGTGATGGAAATATAGGTTGCTTCACAACTTAGAGCAATTAGGGTTATTCCTTTAATAGAAAAGGAATATTCCCAATAAAAAGAATATTGGGATTTGGGCTAGGATGAAAATGGGAAGGTCTAGGGAAGGATTTGAGGTTGACAAACCACTCTGGAAGCAAAGAAGAGGCCATCTTCTTCAGTTTCCAGACCACAAAGCCACGGAGAAAGAAAACTCAAGCAAAAATCTCAGGAAAAATGAATGAAAAAGAAAGGGCCAAAAATCAGGCTGTGATAATGGTCGAGACATAAAGATCGATATATTGGAAGGTTATATTCGGACACTGAAATGGTTCCGAAGTGTTTCGGGTATTTTCCGGAGTACCGGGAGGTTTCCGGAACCCCCCGGGAGAGTAATGGGCCTTAATGGGCTTTAGGAGAAAGGAGAGAGGGGCCTCAAGGGGTGGCCGCGCGCCCCCCCATGGGCTGGTCCGAATTGGACTAGGAGGGGGCGGCGCCCCCTCCTTTCTTCTCCCCTCCTTCCCCTTCCCTCCTTCTCCTAGTTGGAATAGGAAAGGAGGAGGGCGAATCCTACTTGGACCAGGAGTCCAAGTAGAACTCCTCCCTATGGCGCGCCCCCCTATGGCCGGCCTCCACTCCTCCCACCTTAATATACGTGGGAGGGGGGCATCCCAAATACACACAAGTTTCTCTTAACCGTGTGCGGTGCCCCCCTCCGCAGTTACACACCTCAATCATATCGTCGTAGTGCTTAGGCGAAGCCCTACGCCAGTAACTTCATCATCACCGTCACCACGCCGTCGTGCTGACGGAACTCTCCCTCGGCCTCAACTGGATCAAGAGCTCGAGGGACGTCATCGAGCTGAACGTGTGCTGAACGCGGTGGTGCCGTACATTCGGTGCTTGGATCGGTTGGATCGTGAAGGCGTTCAATTACATCAACCGCATTACTAAACGCTTCCGCTTTTGGTCTACGAGGGTACGTGGACACACTCTCCCGCTCGTTGCTATGCACCTCCAAGATAGATCTTGTGTGATCGTAGGTAAATTTTTTGAAATACTGTGTTCCCCAACACCGCAAGCTGCCAACGCCAGAGACAACGACATCACGATGTTGTGGTGCTGCAATCGGGGCACCGCAAATGCTGGACCGATGATGCCGTGAGCTATGATAGGCAGGCAATGATGCAGCGACAGGGATGTGCGGCGCGCGAGAATGCTAGGACTGGCGACCGCAAATGCAGTGATCGACGACACCGCAAGCTGCAGTGCGGCAGGCGGTGGTGCTGGGACATGGCGCGACATGTTGAGATTGCTCGGACCGCCCATAGAGGTTGACAAGATTGTTGGGTGGATAGAACCGGCGGTGGTGGATGCTACAACCGGTCATGGAAATTGCCGGAATCGGTGGGCACGAACGCTGGAACTCGCACAAGCCGATGCTACATGAGGGATGATTTGCTGGGACCGACAACTCGATTTGCGACAATAGGGCGGACTACACGAGCACCGGAGTTGAAACTGTCAAGCCGCCCTTTACGAGCAACCATGGTGGAGGCGGTGGGAGGCCACGGGGGCCACGAGTCGGTGACGCCACGACAACTACTGCGAGCGAGAAAGAACAAAGACGTATGTTTGCGTGGGAGGATACACATGCTGATATCGTACATTGCTGGGCTGGACCGACCCTAGGCCAATCGATCAGTGCAAAGCAGGGCCCAAAAAATATAAAAGGCAGGACAGAGCTATAGTGCCCTATATTTCAAATAGTGTCAAAATAGTATTTTGTTCAAAATATTGGAGAAAAAATTAACGTTTTTCTCGAATACGCACGAGTGTGCGTATTATATTATAAAGAAGGGGTGGGTAAAGAACCCAAATCCACATGTAATGTTTTTACATCATGAGCTAATCTTCCATGTCTACTACTCCTCGAGGAGGAGGGGCCTAAGCTTACTACTCACGTCGCGCCCACCTAGCTCGCTCTGCAGCAACGCCATTCCAATCTCCCTTAAGCAGGCCCGCCATACACCAAGCGTAACCTTCTTCCACAATTTGCATGATGAGCCCAGTGAGCGAGGGCGAAGCGCCATCGAAGACGATCGCATTGCGGTGCTTCCACATCTCCCAAAGGACCAAGGTGATGATGACGCGCATGCTCTTTGGCTTGTCTGAGCACCAAGCCACCAAGGTTTCGTGTCCCTCCGGAGTCCAAGCCGGCTTGCCAATCGTGGTGCATAGTGTTCTCCAGATCGTCCGTGCAAAGACACATGTTAGCTCGATGTGATCCAAAGTCTCTTCATGTTGGTCGCAGAACGGGCAGGCATCCGGGTGTGGTAGGCCTCGTCAAGCTAGACGATCTGCTGTCCAACATCGGTTCTTCATTGCAAGCCAGAGGAAGAAGCGACAGCGTAATGGTGCCTTGGATTTCCACGTGAATTGAGCTGTAATAGACACCTCTCACCCTGCAAACCTTGCCGCATAGGCCGACTTGGCAGAGAACATACCATTGCTTTCCCAGGCCCAAGTTATGGTATCCGGCACTCCCTCTTGCAGATTAGTCTCCTGGATCCGAAGCCACGGGCGCAGGTACTGTCCGAGAGCTTCCAGCCCTAAGTCCGGATTAATATCCGTTGCCCAGATTCCTGTATCAACAGCCTCCTTGAGAGATCAAACCTTCCTTTTGCGCAGGGGAACAACTGCGTATACCAGCGGTGCGAGCTCCTTAAGACAGAATCCCTCCAACCATCAATCCTCCCAGAAAAGGGTTCGGTTCCCATTTCCGACTGTTATCTTGGCCGTGGCATCGCAGAGCGCCATTGAGTCTTTGGCGACCTTGATGTTGAACTCGCTCCACGGTCTTTGATGATCCACCCATTGCAGCCAGGGCCAGCGCGCCTGCAAGGCCACTTTCAGCCATGCGAGGTCTGGGATCCCTAGACCACCAGTCCACTTAGGTGTGCATACCGCTGCCCAAGCAACCGAACAGTTTCCACCGTTTGCCTGGCTCTTGCCGCACCACAGAAACCCTCTGATGATCTTGTTGATGGCATGAATGGTCTTCCTCGGAAGGGCGAGCGCAAGCATTGCGTGAATCGGAATAGAGCATAGGACCGAGAGGACGAGAGTGAGCCTGCCGCTCTTTGGTAGAGTGGCCGCCTTCCACTTTGGCAGACATTGGGCAATGCATTCCACCAGACCATGAAGTTGTGCGGCAGATGGCTTGCGCAGGCATAGCGGCAAGCCAAGGTATCGGCATGGGAAAGTCCCAATCTCATAGCTCAGAGCAGCAGCAGTGAGCGCTTTCTCATCATCAGAGCAGCGGATGGGAATTGCTGCTGTCTTGTCAAAGTTCACTTGAAGGCCAGAGGCTGTCCCGAACAGGCGCAAGATCCATGAGCAAGCTTGAAGATCATTATCCGTCGGCCTGAGGAAAACGATTGCATCGTCGGCAAAGAGGGAGACCCGCTGTCTCAGCCCTTTGACTTGCCAGGGGCGTCAAAACTTCCATGTCCACAGTGAGCCTGAACAGATGATGGAGCGGCTCCATTATGAGGATAAAGAGCATTGGGGACAGAGGTCCACCTTGCCGTAGACCCTTGCAGTTGAATATTGGAGCTCCAGGGACGCCATTAACCATGATGCGAGTGGAAAAGGTGGCAAGCAGGCCTGCAATCCACTCCAGCCATCTACTGCCAAATCCCAGCGCACGGAGGACCTCGAATAGAAAAGGCCACTGCACCGTGTCAAAAGCTTTGGGAATATCCAACTTGAGCATGATTGCAGGTTGTCGTAGCGCGTGTAGCCTTCTTGCAGTGCTCTGGACCAACATGAAATTATCGTGCAACGCTCTTCCATTGACAAACGCGCTCTGGTGGATTCCCACAAGGTGCGGCAACTCCTCCGCAAGTCTGCAAGCCAGTGCTTTGTCAAAGATCTTAGCGATTCCATGCATTAGGCTAACTGGTCTATAATGCAAAAGCTTGTCTGCGCCTTCTTTCTTCGGCAAAAGTGTGACCAAAGCTTTGTTGAGTGTTGCCAGACCCCTAGAATCTCCACTATAGAATAGTGAGAAAACCCTCATGATATCCACTTTGATGATGGACCAGCAAGTCGCGTAAAATCTGCCTGTGAAGCCGTCCGAGCTGGGTGCCTTGTCCAAAGGCATGGCTTTGATGTTCTGGAGGATCTCATCTTCAGTAAAGGGTGCTTCGAGTCTGCTCAGGTCCCTAGTGGGCAAGTTTAGGGCATCCAGGTGGAGTCCATGGTCACGTGGCATGCCCGTGCCCAGAAGTCTATCGTAGAATTCATCCACCACCGAAGCAATCTCCTCCTGCCCTGTGATTATTTGGCCATTGTGGCGCAGAGCCATGATCACATTCTTCCTCTGGCGATGGCGAGCGTGTGATACGTCTCCAACGTATCTATAATTTATGAAGTATTCATGCTATTATATTATCCTTCTAGGATGTTTTATATGCTATTTTATATGATTTTTTGGTACTAACCTATTAACCTAGAGCCCAGTGCCAGTTTCTGTTTTTTCCTTGTTTTTGAGTTTTACAGAAAAGGAATACCAAACGGAGTCCAATTGACATGCCAATTTTTGATGATTTTTTCTGGACCAAAAGCAGCCCCCAGAGTAAAAGAGTTGGGCCAGGAGAGTCCCGGGCTACCCACGAGGGTGGGGGCGCGCCCACCCCCCTGGGCGTGGGCCCCTGCCTCGTGGACAACCCAGAGACCCCCCCTGACATGAGACCTACGCCAAAAAATCCTATAAATACTGAAACCTCCAAAAAATAACCTAGATCGGGAGTTCCGCCACCGCAAGCCTCTATAGCCACCAAACACCAATCGGGACCCTGTTCCGGCACCCTGCCGGAGGGGAGATCCCTCACCGGTGGCCATATTCATCATCCCGGCGCTCTCCATGACGAGGAGAGAGTAGTTCACCCTCGGGGCTGAGGGTATGTACCAGTAGCTATGTGCTTGATCTCTCTCTCTCTCTCTCTCTCTCTCTCGTGTTTTTGATTCGGCATGATCTTGATGTATCGCGAGCTTTGCTGTTATAGTTGGATCTTATGATGTTTCTCCCCCTCTACTCTCTTGTAATGGATTGAGTTTTCCCTTTGAAGTTATCTTGTCGGATTGAGTCTTTAAGGATTTGAGAACACTTGATGTACGTCTTGCATGTGCTTATCTGTGGTGACAATGGGATATTCACGTGATCTACTTGATGTATGTTTTGGTGATCAACTTGCGGGTTCCGTAACATTGTGAACTTATGCATAGGGGTTGGCACACGTTTTCGTCTTGGCGCTCCGGTAGAAACTTTGGGGCACTCTTTGAAGTTCTTTGTGTTGGTTGAATAGATGAATCTGAGATTGTGTGATGCATATCGTATAATCATACCCACGGATACTTGAGGTGACATTGGAGTATCTAGGTGACATTAGGGTTTTGGTTGATATGTGTCTTAAGGTGTTATTCTAGTACGAACTCTAGGATAGATCGAACGGAAAGAATAGCTTCGTGTTATTTTACTACGGATTCTTGAATAGATTGAACAGAAAGAATGACTTTGAGGTGGTTTCGTACCCTACAATAATCTCTTCGTTTGTTCTCCGCTATTAGTGACTTTGGAGTGACTCTTTGTTGCATGTTGAGGGATAGTTATATGATGCAATTATGTTATTATTGTTGAGTGAACTTGAACTAGTGAAAGTATGAACCCTAGGCCTTGTTTCCTAGCATTGCAATACCGTTTGTGCTTACTTTTATCATTAGTTACCTTGCTGTTTTTATACTTTAAGATTACAAAAACCTATATCTACCATCCATATTGCACTTGTATCACCTCTCTTCGCCAAACTAGTGCACCTATACAATTTACCATTGTATTGGGTGTGTTGGGGACACAAGAGACTCTTTGTTATTTGGTTGCAGGGTTGCTTGAGAGAGACCATCCTCATCCTATGCCTCCCACGGATTGATAAACCTTAGGTCATCCACTTGAGGGAAATTTGCTACTGTCCTACAAACATCTGCACTTGGAGGCCCAACAACGTCTACAAGGAGAAGGTTGCGTAGTAGACATCAAGCTCTTTTCTGGCGCCGTTGCCGGGGAGGTGAGTGCTTGAAGGTATATCTTTAGATCTTGCAATCGAATCTTTTAGTTTCTTGTTGTATCACTAGTTTAGTTTATAAAAGAAAACTACCAAAAAATGGAATTGAGGTTGCCTCATATGCTTCATCTTTTTAATGTCTTCCGTGAAAATAAGGATTCCGATAATTGTGCTCAATTGCTAGAGGAAGAATGCATTAAAAAGTTTGGCACTAAATATTTGAATGATGAGCATGATTGCAATGTTGTTAGTATGAATTCTTTGAATACCCATGATGCTAATGATATGCAAAGCCACAAGCTTGGGGATGCTATGTTTGATGAAGATGATATTTTTTGTCCCCCAAGTTTTGATGAGCAAATTTATTATGATGAAAGCATGCCTCCTATTTATGATGATTATTGTGATGACATGTATGCTATAAAGAATAAAGATAACCATGAAACTTGTAATCATGATTTTAATTTTCAATTGGATTATGCTTCACATGATAGTTATTTTGTTGAGTTTGCTCCCACTACTATTGATGAGAATAAATTTGCTTATGTGGAGAGTAGTAAAATTTCTATGCAAGTAGATCATGACGAGAATACTTTATGTGCTAGTTATATGGTTGAATTCATTCATGATGCTACTGAAAATTATTATGAGGGAGGAATATATGCTTGTAGGAGTTGCAATAATATCAAGTTTCCTCTCTATGTGTTGAAAATCTTGAAGTTATGCTTGTTTTACCTTCCTATGCAAGTTGATTCTTGTTCCCATAAGTTGTTTGCTCACAAAGTCCCTAGGCATAGGAAGTGGGTTAGACTTAAATGTGCTAGTCATATTCTTCATGATGCTCTCTCTATGTTTCAATTCTTACCTTTTATGCGAGCATCGTTGAAATCATCATGCCTAGCTAGGGGCGTTAAACGTTAGCGCTTGTTGGGAGGCAACCCAATTTTATTTTTGTTCCTTGCTTTTTGTTCCAGTTTAGCAATAAATAATCTATCTAGCCTCTGGTTAGATGTGGTTTTATGTTTTAATTAGTGTTTGTGCCAAGTAAGACCTATAGGATCTTCTTGGATGATAATTATTTGATCTTGCGGAAAAAGACAGAAACTTTCTGCTCACGAAAACAATTGTTAAAAATCACCAGAAAGTGATAAAATACTGATTCCAATTTAATTAGATCAATAAACAAATTATACAGGTCTTCCTATTTTGGTAGATTTTTCTGAGTTACAGAAGTATTCGAATGATACAGATTACTACAGATTGTTCTGTTTTTGACAGATTCTGTTTTCATTGTGTTGTTTGCTTATTTTGATGAATCTATGAGTAGTATCGGAGGGTATGAACCATAAAGAAGTTGGAATACAGTATGTTTAACACCAATATAAATAAAGAATGAGTTCATTACAGTACCTTTAAGTGGTGATTTGTTTTCTTTCGCTAACGGAGCTCATGAGATTTTCTGTTGAGTTTTGTGTTGTGAAGTTTTCAAGTTTTGGAGTTAGGGAAGTATGATGAATCTTGCATTCTTTACAGACTATACTGTTTTGGCAGATTGTTGTTATGTTTGCATTGTTTGCATATGTTTGCTTGTTTAATGATTCTATTTGATGATAGGAGTATTAAATATGCAGAGGCATTTAGTATGCAATGTTGAATAATAATTTTAGTGATTTGTTACAGTAGAAAATGATAAGGTTTTTGCATTGGTTTATACTAACTTATCTCACGAGTTCTTGCTGAGTTTGGTGTGAATGAAGCTTTTGAGATTTAGGAAACCGTGATATGAGAGGAATTAAGGAGACACAAAAGATCAAGCTTGGGGATGCCCAAGGCATCCCTAATTAATATTTCAAGAAGTCTCAAGCATCTAATCTTGGGGATGCCCCGGTTGGCATCCCACCTTTCTTCTTCAACAATTATCGGTCAGTTTTGGTTGAGCCTAAGTTTTTTGCTTCTTCACATTATATGTGCTATCCTTGCAATGTCATTTTATTTTGCTTTGCTTGCTGCTTGAATAAAATACATTAGATCTGAAATTCTTAAGGAGAGAGAGTCTTCACATAGCTACATAATTATTTAACTACTCATTGATCTTCACTTATATCTTTTTGGAGTAGTTTGTCATTTACTCGTGTGCTTCACTTATATCCTATGAGTAAATGGTTGAATGATTTGAATGTCATAAATCTGAAATTATATATGTTTCATATGCCTTTCCCATGGGGAGTAATACCTTCACATATAAGAAGTAGAGGTGGTAAATTTTTTTAGGGTTAGCAAACATTGTATTGGTCACTTGAACAATTCATGAAAGAATATTGAAGGAAGATAGATTTCACATATAAATATACTATCTTGGACATATTTTATGATTGTGAGCCCCATTAATTATTTTCAAACCTGAGTAAATTAGTTGAAGTTGGACAAGGAAGACAACTTAATGAGTTATGCTTGGGTATATTTGTATAGAAGTTATATTGTTATGGATCCTCTAACATGTGGTGCTTGCTATTTAGAATCCTTTGCTAGCCAAAATATCTGTACTAAGCGGGAATACTGCTTGTGCATCCAAATTCCTTGTACCAAGTTTATTCCATGAGTGTCCACCATATCTACCTATATGCGGTATTTACCTGCCGTTCCAAGTAATTTTGCATGTGCCAAACTCTAAACCTTCAAATAATAATCTGTTTTGTATGCCCGAATCGCTCATGTAGAGACTAGGGGCTGTCAGTATCTTCCATGCTAGGTGGGTTATTCTCACGATGAGTGGACTCCGGTCATCATTCACGAGAAAATGGCTGGTAACTGGGATGCCCAATCCTATGATCAAAAGATCAAAAACAAAATCGAAAATAATTTAAACAAAACTCCCCCAGGATTGTTGATAGTTGGACGGCACCCGTTGTTTCGGACAAGCCGTGGAGTGTGATTGTTGGTGGAGGGGGAGTAAAATCTTTACCTTTCTGTTTGGGAACTGCCTATAATGTATCTAGTATGGAAGATATTGGGAACTCTTGGTCGTTATGTTGACAATGAAAGCATACCTCTCAAAATTATTTTCATCTCTGTTTTAGCTTCGAGCTCTGGCACCTCTGCAAATCCCTACTTCCCTCTGCGAAGGGCCTATCTTTTACTTTTATGCAAGAGTCAATAGTATTCCTTCTCATTCCAACCTACTCTTTAGTTGGCAAGCATCATGTGGTGGAGAAAGATCTAAGCATATATGGCCATTCAAATATATTTGATCATGAATTATTATTGTTGACATTACCCTTGAGGTAAATGGTTGGGTGGCGAAACATAAGCCACTATCTTTCTCTGTGTTTGATGGATGCTATTTGTTCTAAAAGTATGCTTTGAGTGGTAACAATCATGGAAGACTATATGATAGTTGAGTATGTGGGATTTGCTAAATCAAAGCTCTTACATAGACCCTTCCTGAAAATAAGATGAATTGCAATTGTTTGATGACTGAGAATATAGTTTGTTAGTTTTCAAGAAAGTTTATGGCCTATGCTTTAACATGTGAATAGCTTGTTACTTGATCATGAAAAGTTTTATGAGTTGAACTACTGTTATGACATATAATGATGCTAGAAAAGGTGATTGAAATTATAATTGATCAAACTTGTGCACCTGCTAGCATTCACACTTCATAAATTATTTCTTTTATCATTCACCTACTCGAGGACGAGCAGGAATTAAGCTTGGGGATGCTGATACGTCTCCAATGTATCTATAATTTATGAAGTATTGATGCTATTATATTATCGTTCTAGGATGTTTTATATGCATTTATATGCTATTTTATATGATTTTTGGGACTAACCTATTAACCTAGAGCCCAGTGCCGGTTTCTGTTTTTTCCTTGTTTTTGAGTTTTACAGAAAAGGAATACCAAACGGAGTCCAATTGACGTGCCAATTTTTGATGATTTTTTCTGGACCAAAAGAAGCCCCCGGAGTAAAAGAGTTGGGCCAGGAGAGTCCCGGGCTGCCCACGAGGGTGGGGGGCGCGCCCACCCCCCGGGCGTGGGCCCCTGCCTCGTGGACAACCCGGAGACCCCCCTGACGTGAGACCTACGCCAAAAAATCCTATAAATACTGAAACCTCCAGAAAATAACCTAGATCGGGAGTTTCGCCGCCGCAAGCCTCTATAGCCACCAAAAACCCAATCGGGACCCTGTTCCGGCACCCTGCTGGAGGGGAGATCCCTCACCCGTGGCCATCTTCATCATCCCGGCGCTCTCCATGACGAGGAGGGAGTAGTTCACCCTCGGGGCTGAGGGTATGTACCAGTAGCTATGTGTTTGATCTCTCTCTCTCTCTCTCGTGTTCTTGATTCGACATGATCTTGATGTATCGCGAGCTTTGCTATTATAGTTGGATCTTATGATGTTTCTCCCCCTCTACTCTCTTGTAATGGATTGAGTTTTCCCTTTGAAGTTACTTGTCGGATTGAGTCTTTAAGGATTTGAGAACACTTGATGTATGTCTTGCATGTGCTTATCTGTGGTGACAATGGGATATTCACGTGATCTACTTGATGTATGTTTTGGTGATCAACTTGCGGGTTCCGTAACATTGTGAACTTATGCATAGGGGTTGGCACACGTTTTCGTCTTGACGCTCCGGTAGAAACTTTGGGGCACTCTTTGAAGTTCTTTGTGTTGGTTGAATAAATGAATTTGAGATTGTGTGCTGCATATCGTATAATCATACCCATGGATACTTGAGGTGACATTGGAGTATCTAGGTGACATTAGGGTTTTGGTTGATATGTGTCTTAAGGTGTTATTCTAGTATGAACTCTAGGATAGATCGAACGGAAAGAATAGCTTCATGTTATTTTACTACAGACTCTTGAATAGATTGATCAGAAAGAATGACTTTGAGGTGGTTTCGTACCCTACAATAATCTCTTCGTTTGTTCTCCGCTATTAGTGACTTTGGAGTGACTCTTTGTTGCATGTTGAGGGATAGTTATATGATGCAATTATGTTATTATTGTTGAGAGAACTTGCACTAGTGAAAGTATGAACCCTAGGCCTTGTTTCCTAGCATTGCAATACCATTTGTGCTCACTTTTATCATTAGTTACCTTGCTGTTTTTATATTTTAAGATTACAAAAACCTATATCTACCATCCATATTGCACTTGTATCACCATCTCTTCGCCGAACTAGTGCACCTATACAATTTACAAATAGAGTGTTTTCTACGGTCGCTCCATGAATAGCGCATAGCAGAGCCGCACCTAATACTCCGGCAACTCCCATCATATGAAATGGGTTCAACGTCCAATTATGAAATCCTTGGAAGAAAAGGATGAATCGAAATATCGCTGCTACGCCAAAACTTATTGGGTGTGTTGGGGACACAAGAGACTCTTTGTTATTTGGTTGCAGGGTTGCTTGAGAGAGATCATCCTCATCCTACGCCTCCCACGGATTGATAAACCTTAGGTCATCCACTTGAGGGAAATTTGCTACTGTCCTACAAACCTCTGCACTTGGAGGCCCAACAACGTCTACAAGGAGAAGGTTGCGTAGTAGACATCAGCGTGCTAGTGGAAGAAGCGAGTATTGGTGTCCCCATCAGTCAGGTGCAGCAACCGCGACTTCTGACGCGCAATCGTGCGCTGGAGGGAAGATAGACCGAGCAGTTTCCGCTTTAGGGTTCGCCTGAGTTGAAGCTCTGCCTTGCTAAGCATCCGCGATGCCATGGCAATATCCAAGCGCAGAATGATTTCGAGGGCGATGCCGATCTGAAGCCGCACATTGCCTATCCACTTGAAGCTCCAAGCTTGCAATTTACGTGCCGTGGCGCAGAGTTTGCAGTTTAGTACTCCCTCCGTTCCTAAATATAAGTCTTTGGAGAGATTTCACTATGGACCACATACGGAGCAGAATGAGTGAATCTATACTTAAAATGCATCTAGATTCATCCGTATGTGATCCATAATGAAATCTCTACAAAGACTTATATTTAGGAACGGAGGGAGTACCAAGTAGGGGTTCCCAGTCGACGAGCAAGAATGCCAAGCCTCCTGAAGTGTCTCCAAGAATCCAGGAGCTTTTGGCCAGAAGGCTTCGAATTTGAACCGCTTCCTGAAGGTGAAATCCGCGTGAAGGTCCAAGAGCAGTGGACAGTGATCCGAGACCGAAGATCCCAGTGCCGTGAGGAAGCAGGAGGGGTAAAGATCCTCCCAAGAATTGGTAGCAAAAACATGATCGATCTTCTCCAAGGTTGCATGCGCTCTCTCATTGGACCATGTGTATCTTCTCCCATTGAGGTAAATTTCCTTGAGCTCGAGCTGATTTAGTCTTGCCCTAAAATGAGAGATCATTCTGTGGTTGATCGAGCTGTTATTTTTATCCTCCGGATTGACCAGCAAATTGAAATCCCCAACTAACAACCACGGCCCTGCTTGTAAATCCCGAGCATCTTCCAATTCGCGCATGAACTCAATCTTCGCTGCCTCGAGGTTGGGGCCATACAAGCCCGTAATCCACCATGGTTCCGATCCAGGGGATGAGACGACCGCCGAGATGGTGTTTTCGGTGAGGTGAGGGTTTGAGAGAGTTACAACGAGGGGGTCCCAAGCTAGAAGAATTCCTCCACAAGTGCCCGAAGCTAGCAAATAGTAAAAACCCTTGAATTTATTGCCCACACATTGCAAAACAATGTCTAAGGTCAGCACCTCCATTTTAGTCTCTTGGAAACAGATCAAGCTCGGATCCACTTCGACAACCGTCTGAAAGCCAGCCCTACGCCGCGCTGGGTTATTGAGTCCACGTACATTCCATACTATCATCTTGAGCGGTTGTGAAGCCATGGAAAAGGCCTACATACTCTGCCTCTAGAGGAGAGCATATGCTCGCCCATCCACTGCTTCCACGTCCCCAAGCATTGGTGCCGCCGGTGATTCCCAACCGAACAAGGCGAGGATGGCCGCGATGTGTCCGTCGGTGAGTGGGTTGTCGAAGAGTCTAATGTAAGCTTGAAGGGCCTCGTCTCCAATTGTGTCTCCTTCGTGCGCAAGGCAAAGCTTGCGGATGATCACTTGTTGTTGTTTTGTCGTTGCTGTACTGCGCCCCGCTCCCTTGGCAAGTCTGATGCTACAGCGCGGAGTGGTGAGCAGTGGCTGCCTGCGCTGTCTACCCCGCTTGGGCGGCTGCTGCGCACGACACACACGCACGGGGAGGATGGGGGGAGAGCGCACTTGACACGCGTGCAGAAGTTGCTCAGCCACATGCACGCCTCAGTCGGAGTGGCCTGGGCGAGCTGTTGCGCCTCGTCTGCATGAAGGTCCGCCAAAGCTGAAGAAACCCCTTCCGATAAGCTAACCATGAAAGTATCCCACGCGCCTGGGGCCAGATCTGGACCTGGTGGCTCGCGTCGCTTGGTTCCAGTTCACCCCAGCAAGACAAACTCGTCGAAGAGGAGGGGGTACGTGGAGTGGCTCCCTGCATGGATACCGGAGGGGTTGGCGTATCAGAGTGGTCCACGTGAGGCGATCTGGCTGGTTGCATGGTGCCTGTCCCATCCCCCAGGAGCCTCGGATCCCCTGTAGGGTGGGCATCTTCGGTCGTCGCGCCATCCACTTCCAGAAGATTCACAGACCCCACACGAAAAGCCGCGCTCGAGCTCTCATTGGCCTACCGGTTGTCCCGATCCACTACGCGCCACCGCGCCAGAGTGACCGAGGCAGGCGACCCCACCTCAAAAGCCGCCTCGGGCGTGGAGGCAAGGGGGCCGAAGCACAAGAGGACACTAGACAAGGGCCCCGCCTCAGATCAGTCCTGCCCACACCGCTTGCATGGGAAAGCACCTAAGCCACATCCACACTTTCCACCTGTCAAGCCGCCAATGGTCGGTCTTCTCCTCCATGAACAGCTGTAGCCACCCTGGCCGTGACAGCAGCCACGTTGCTGACGAGGGCGTCTGCCCCCGGGCCCCTGGAAATTTAAACGCTAGGCACCCGCGCCGACGGCTCCCGGTGCCTGGCCGCCAGCGATCCCGACGCCGGCGATGCGTCTCCACCAACTTCCGTAGGATCATGATCCTCCCCGCGCCCGTCCGGAGAGCTGCCGCTGTAGCCAGGGGAAGGAGGACGCGGGGGCAACTCTGGGTCATCATCCTCATCGATCATCGGCTCTGCTAGCTTTTAGATCCTGATGTTGTACCACAGCGACGTCGTGCGCACCGCGCGCGTCCAGGCCCCGCGCCTGCAACGGCGTGGTTCCTCGATGTAGATCTGCTTGCGCTCCGGGATGCAGCCTGGCCTGCCCGTGCGCACCCAGACCTTGAAGCACGACATGTCGCGCCGCGTGGCTGTGCTCTCGGTCACGCCCCCCACCAGGCCAGAGCCCCACAGGATGCAATCCGCTGTCCGCCTAGTCCACGCATGAGCAGGCACGCCCACAAGGGCAAGAGGCACGAGGAAAGGCAGCGAGATGCCCGTCGCCTGAGCCTGCCGGAGCCACAGGCGCAGGGAGAGCGAGAAACCGTGCGCCGGCGAGGTCATGCCGCCTTGCCTGGTCATCTTGTCACGAGTGCTCTGCCTCCTGCACAGCACTAAGAAATCCTCCGAGTGGAAGTCCCGGATGGACATGTCGTCGGGGCCGATATTGAACTCCGCATGAAGGGCCGCCGCAGCAGCGGCCAAGTCCACCGACGGACGGGCACCCGTGTGGTGACCACGACCGCCCTGGAGAGCTCATCCTCCATACGCCACAAATCATCCCCTTCCTCGAGATACTAGCAGTCCATCACGTCTTCCATGGGCCGGCGATCCACAGAGGCATCCAGGGGCACGAAGGGGACAGAAAACCCAGGCCCGTCCCCAGCGGAGCTCTCCGCCGAGGCCGCGCGCGCGACCTGGCACCAGGTGCGCCCAATCTGGATAGCTCCGGGAGAGGGCGGGCCAGGCAGGGGAGGGGGAGCACAATGGGTGGCGGGGAAGGCGGGGAAGGCGAAGCAGGGAGCCGACGTAGCGCCGAGGGCAGCCGTGGCGGCTGGGCCGCCGGGGAGGGGCTGCGGCGCCGGGTGCAGCCATGGGCGATGTGGCCCGCCCCACCGCACCTCGGACACAAGGTGTCATTGGTGCACATGACCGAGATGTGCCCGGGGTCGCCGCAGTTATAGCAGCAGCCGTACAGCGCAACGGGGATCCGCGAGTCCAGACAGGGACGGCTGGCCGGCAGGGGGTGATGAGGAGACATCGAGGTCTGCCGAGCTGTGCCACGTCCCGGGGAAGGAGGCCGCGGATCTTGGACGCGGCGGTTCCGCCTGGTGTGCCAGGCCGCCTCCACCTGAACGGATGGTCGGTAGGCGCCGGAAGGCCCCCTGGATGATTGAGCCGTTGGCCGTGCCCACCACATCCGGAACCAGCACGAGGGAGCGCATGGTCGGAGGCGGAGGTGGGGGAGGGGAAGGGGAAGGGGAGCCCGAGGAGGCCGCGGAGAGGGAAACGCGCGAAGCCATGGGGTCGAGAGTGGGTGGCCGCCGGTGCCGGAGCGGCAACCGGCGAGGGGAGGGGGCGGTGGCCGCCAGTGCCGGAGTGGCGGCCGACGCTAGGAGGGAGCACTGGAGCACACTCCACAGCTTCAGAAGAAAAAATTAACGTGTTCATAAGGATGTATAGCACACATGTGCAAATTCTCATGATGGAATAAATAAGAACCATGTGAGTTACATAAAAATGATAAAAGACAATGCAACTTGTTTAGTTATTTCATCATCAAACTTTATACATTTGTAATACACATCCATTTTTTTTGAAAATAAAGGTAGAGATCGCTCTACCTTATATATTTCAAACAGGGCGTAGCCTGGGGGACAAAGAGTCCATTACAGGAACCAGGAGAAAGTAAGTAGAATTATTTTCTGTTTTTTTTGAAACTTTAAATTTGTTTTTTAATAAATAAACTGTTTAACATAAGGTGCACCCGTGCTCTAAAAATTCATTCTTGTGCGGAACAGAACAAAGTTGGCGTTAAAGAACTGCGTGCGCTGGCGGTTCCAAGGGCTCCCGCGACGCACTGGCGAGAAGCGGTTCCAAGGGCTTGATCGACGTATGGGTCTGTGATCGTGCTTCCTAGATTCGATTCTTCCTCCCCTGTCCTCCCAATCTCTTTCGTCTTGTCTAGATCCTGTGATTCCTTCTTCTAGTCGTTGTTCGGGGTGAGCAAGGGGCACTCTTTGGACTGCTACCCACCCTTGGCAGGGATTGGCTAAGGATCATTGGCTCTCGATGGCGAAGGAGTGTGACGGGGTGAGGACTGATGCCATGTTGGGCACTACTTCCGTGCATGGTGGCAGCGGTGGTACATCCATTCCGGTGCTGCGAGGCAAAGGGAAAGAGACAGCGGACGACGGGGTGTCGCCCTTGGAGGGAGGCGCTTCATCTGCTGATCGGGTTGAAGAGATGATTGGACGGCTACGTCTCACTACGGTGGAGGCGCATCCGGTGTTCCTTGATGATGAGGATGAGGCAGACCTAGTAGCCCCAGATTGTGCCCTAGTGGGAAAGGTGATGTCCCCTGATACTCTTCATATCCAGACTATTTCGTCCGCGATGCGGCCGGCGTGGGGTAATCCGAAAGGTTTATTTTTCCCTCCGGAAACAACGTTTTTGTTGCGGAATTTGGTACTCAGGCTGATAGGGCTAGAGTGATTGAGGGTTCGCCATGGATGGTGGGCAAGCATGCGGTGCTCCTGAAGGTTTTTGACCAGAATATTCAGCCTCTTCAGGTTCAGTTTGATCGTTTAATGATCTGGGCTCGCATTATGCATCTCCCACCGAGACTGATGAAAGCTAAGCTAGGAATGGAGTTTGCCAAACCGGTTGGGCGGATTTTGAGGGTGGATTCAGATGCTGATGGTCGCTGTTGGGGTGGTTTCATGAGGGTGAGGACTGAGATTGATGTTCGTGAGCCGATCGTCCGCTACATTACTGTGACCTCTCTCAAATTCAAGTGTACTGAAACTTTCTCTGTGATGTATGAGAGGTTGCCGTTCTTCTGCTTCTCTTGTGGCATCCTTGGTCATTCCTCGGTTATGTGTCCGTCTCCGAGTTTGAGGGATGAGAACGGTGATCTTCCTTATGCCGCCAAGAGACTGTGTGTCAATGATGAGCATCCTCGGAGATCTGGGAGTTCAAGGTCTAGCATGGCTTCGTCTTCGGCTCATGGGGCCGGTGTTGGTGGTTTTGGTAATTCTCAGCTTGCAGCCCCAGGCCGCGGTGTATCACGTGCGTCCGATGGAATGGATGCTGCTGAGGGGGAGATCTCCCCTCCTATCAAACAAGGGGGGGCTGCTCGTGGCCGTGGGCGTTCTTCATGGGGTCGTGGTAAGGGGCGTGTCAGTGACCCCAGCTGTGAGTTGGTTCCTATCTCCCGAAAGAAGTCGGGGGCTGCTGGCCAAAAGAGGAAATCAAGTAAGGTTACAACTCCGTCACTGGACTTGGGAGAGAATAGTGCTCTGGCTTTGTTTTCGGTGGTGGATGGAAATGTGGTTTTTCAGAATGAGGATCAGAATACTGTTACTGAATCTAACAAGAAACAGCGTGTCTCAAACTCTCGATCGGTGGATCAGGCGGAGGCTGCGATGCAGCCCCGCCAGACGCAATGAGTATTTTATGCTGGAACTGTCGAGGTTTGGGGTCGAACTCGACAGTTGGCGAGCTTCGCTGGCTTGTGAAGCTCCACCGACCCTCCCTTCTCTTCCTTTCTGAAACGAAGATACGGGATACTCGTGTGAGGAACTTTATGTGGTCCTTGGGTTTTTCTAGATGTTTTGCTGTTAGTAGTGAGGGCTTCAGTGCTGGACTTGCTTTGTTCTGGACGTCTTCTACGGAGGTGACAGTTAAGGCTGCTAACAAGCATTGCATTGACACACATGTTAAGATCAATGATGGTGAGGTATGGCATGCATCTTTTGTATATGGGGAGCCCCGGAGAGAAGACCGTCCACATTTTTGGGAGTTTCTCCATCGCCTACAACCTGTGTGGGATGGCCCCTGGATTTGTTGTGGAGATTTCAATGAGGTGCTAGCTCAGGATGAACACTGTGGTCCTCGGGACCGGTCAGAATCTCAGATTGAAGCCTTTAGAGAATGTTTGTTGGATTGTGGTTTAACGGACTTGGGCTTCTCGGGACCAAAATTTACGTGGTGCAACAAACAAGACCCGATTTGCCATGTCAAGTGTCGATTGGATCGGGCTGTTGCAAATGTGGCTTTTACTAGCATGTTTGATATTTATGGGGTTGAGAATCTTATTGCCACCTCTTCGGATCATTACCCCGTGCCCGCGTCGCTGGATAACAGCTCTCGTCAGAATCAGGCACCCCCTGTTCAGCAGGGCTTCAGATTTGAGGCCATGTGGCTGCGGGCTGATGACTACAAGGATACTGTTGAACAGGCTTGGTCAGATGTACGGGTGAGTCAACCATCCCTGGAGTCTACTTGGTCTAGTCTGAAGCATATTGCTAGCTCCTTGCGGTCCTGGAGTAAGGAGGCCTTTGGGTGCATTCGAAGGAGAATAGGGAAGCTGGAGCTCCGACTTGCCACTATTAGGGCTTCGCCTCCTTGTCCTTCTCTTCTTGCTGAGGAACGATTGATCGAGAGTCAACTCTGCGAGCTATTTGAACATGAGGAAATCATGGCACGACAACGGTCTCGTATTGATTGGCTAAAGGCGGGTGATCACAACACTGATTTCTTCCACGCTAGGGCGACTGCCCGTAGGCGTACGAACAGGATACACTCGCTGGTTAGGGAAGATGATTCTTGCTGCACTTCCCAGGGGGAGATCAAGAGCATGGTTCAATGTTTCTATGATAAGTTGTTTACTTCGGAGCCGTGCCATGATGCGGACAGGGTTATTGAGGCAATACCTAACAAGATTACTACGGAGATGAATGAAGAACTCTGCAGATCGTATTCTAATGATGAGATCAAATCTGCTTTGTTTCAGATGGGTCCAACAAAGACACCGGGACCAGATGGGTTTCCGGCTCTCTTCTATCAAACCCATTGGAGTTTGCTTGGGGAGGATATATGTCAGGCTGTTCGGGGATTTCTGGAAGGTAGGCCTATTCATGACGGCTTTTGTGATTCTGTGATTGTTTTAATTCCCAAGACTACGAGACCTAAGCACTTGAATAATTTCCGTCCAATCAGTCTTTGCAATGTTCTTTATAAAATTGTCTCTAAGGTCCTGGCCAATTGATTGAAAGTGTTGCCGCTGGTTGTGGTGTCAGAGTGTCAAAGTGCTTTTGTGCCGAGAAGATTGATCACGGACAACACGCTTATTGCCTATGAGTGCTTACACACTATTAGAAGGCAGCGGGTGAAACAACCTTTCTTTGCTCTTAAGATCGACATGATGAAAGCCTATGATCGTGTGGAGTGGAGCTATTTGCATGCTTGTCTGTGTAAGTTGGGTTTCGCCTCTGCGTGGATTGACTCTGTTATGAGATGTGTCACCAACGTCCGTTATGCTGTCCAAGTCAATGGTGAGCTCACCGATCCGGTGGTTCCTTCTAAAGGCATCCGCCAAGGTGACCCAATTAGCCCCTACTTGTTCCTCTTGTGCACTGAAGGTTTGTCTAGTCTGCTATTCCAAAAGGAGTGTTGTGGCGAGCTACATGGTATTAAAAACGGCTGACAAGGACCTTCTATCTCACACCTCCTATTCGCGGATGATAGCATCTTCTTTGCTAAGAGTGATCAACGTAGTGTGGACTCTTTGGAAGCTGTGTTAAAATCGTACTGCGAGGGATCGGGCCAAGCCATCAATAAGGATAAGTCTTCTATCTTCTTTGGACGACACTGTCCGGAGAGTGTCAAGAACAGAGTTATGAACCAGTTAGGGATTCACAATGAGACTTTTCATGATTCTTATCTTGGTATGCCTACTGAGGTTGGTATTTCTCCCACCAGCACATTTAAATTCTTAACAGATAGAGCCTGGCAGAATATTTTTGGGTGGTCCGATCGGCCACTGTCAAGGGCTGGGAATGAGACTCTTCTGAAATCCATAACTCAAGCAATCCCAACCTTTGTCTCGAGCTGTTTCCGCCTTTCGAAGGCCACGTGTGATAAATTCAGGCAGATTGTTTCTAATCAATGGTGAGGTAGAGAGGATGGGAAGAAGAAGCTTCACTGGAGATCTTGGTCATGGCTCTCGACTCCGAAATCGCTTGGAGGGATGGTCTTCCGTGATATGGCTTTGTTTAATCAAGCTTTACTTGGGAAACAGGGATGGAGGCTTCTTACTGAGCCGAGTATCGCTTGGAGGGATGGGCTTCCGTGATATGGCTTTGTTTAATCAAGCTTTACTTGGGAAACAGGGATGGAGGCTTCTTACTGAGCCGAGTTCTTTGTGTGCACGGGTCCTGAAGGGTAGATACTACCCTAATAGCAGTTTTTGGAATGCTCCTGTACCTCGGACAGCTTCGGCTACTTGGCGTGGTATTATTCATGGCCGTGATCTTCTTTAAAGAGGGGTACAGTGGGGCATTGGTAATGGACGTGACACAAAGATCCTCTCTGATCATTGGATTCCATCTACACCTCCAGGTATGTTGCAGACTCTTTCGCCTATACCAGCTTCTGCTACTGTTCACTGCCTTATCAATGAGGAGCAAGGGGTGTGGGAGGAGGAGTCTGTACGAGCCTTTTTTCTGGGAGGAGTGGCGGACGACATTCTGCAAATACCAATCAACAGAAACGGCGGAAATGATTTTGCTCGCTGGCCGTTTACCAAGTATAGAGTTTATTCTGTCAAGTCTGCGTATAATATGGCGAGGACCTGTAGTTTTCTGAATGAGAGGAGCAAATCTGGTTTGGGTCAATGCTCTAGCTGGCCCCGGGAGGAGAAATTATGGAAATCTTTATGGTGTGTCAAGGTCCCCAACAAGATGAAGATTGTTCTCTGGCGTGTAGCTCATGACTGCTTTCCCTCTGGTGACCAACTTCGACGACGTCAGATTCCTACGCGGACAGACTGCTGTTTTTGTGGTCGGACCGAGAGTGTGGAACATGCTCTGCTATTCTGCCCACATGCTCGTGCTGTATGGGATGTGCTTAAGGCATCGTTCAACATCAGGCTACGGCGGTCCTTCATATCTCCGAAGCAGTGGCTGTTCGACTTCCTTTCTAGTTGTTCTGATCAGGAAGCAACGACCATCACTGTCTCCATATGGCATATCTGGGAGGCGCGGAACGCGGCGAGGAACGAGCCGATGCCGCCTCCGCCGAGGCGCACTGCTGCCAGGGCCAAGGCTTACATTGACCTGATCCTCCAACACCTCTACAAGTCTGTACTTGCTTCTAGGCGTGAGACCTGGTATACTAATCGTCAATGGTCTCCACCGCCGCAAGGTACAGTGGTGGCGTTCTCCGATGCGGCTGTGTCGGTGGAGCAACATAAATCCGGAATAGGGGTGGTGGTGCTCAACCATGAGGGCTTGTGTGTAGCTGCCTGTTCTGATCTGTTGAGGGGTGCATTGTCTCCAGAAGTAGCTGAGGCTTTAGCACTTCGTCGAGCGGTTCGTCTTGCATGTGATGAGGGTTTTGATAATGTTACCTTCACTTGAGGACCGGGACAGAGTTTTGTGCACGCATGCGGTCTTCACCAAGGGGACCCAGTCTCACCACTCCTATTCGTCATTGCCATGGAAGCCCTAACAACGCTGTTCAGGAAAGGAGCCGAGGAAGGAGTCGCTAGCAAACTAAATGGGATCTCTCCAACACAAAGGCTATCCATTTACGCGGATGATGTTGCGTTGTTCATCAAGCCGACAGAGGTGGACTTGGTCTTTGTCAAGCAGGCGCTGGCGAGCTTTGGCGAGGCCTCAGGATTGGAAGTCAACTACAATAAATCCAAGGCAATTTTGATTCGAGGCACGGTGGAGGACCAGCAGAGAGTTGCCGCACACTTGCAGTGTGACATTGGGCAGTTTCCTTGCAAGTATCTGGGCATTCCCTTGACGATGCATCAACTAACTCGAGCAGATTGGTTGCCACTTGTGGATCAAGTTAGGAAATTTATCCCGGCATGGCAGCGCGGCCTCATTCAAAGGCCAGGACGTCTTATTCTCATCAAATCAGTGGTGGCGGCGAGACCTATCCATCAGCTCATGGTGCTTAATGCCCCTGACTGGGTGTTCGATGAAATTAACGCATGGATGAGGTCGTTCTGTTGGGCCGGGAAAGACAAGGTTAACGGAGGGCAATGCCTTGTGGCATGGAACACTATCTGTCGTCCCACAAGGTTTGGAGGCCTTGGAGTAAAGAACTTGAAGGTGCAAGCCCTCGCCCTTAGGGTGAGGTGGGAGTGGTTGAGGAGGACGGACCTAGACAGACCCTGGCAAGGTATCCCGTTCTTGGTTGACGAAGAAGCGAGGCATGTGTTCAATCAATTGGTGCAAATCACAGTAGGAGCCGGCGATAGAGTGCTCTTTTGGAAGGATCGCTGGATGAATGGCCTGGCGGTGGAAGACATTGCACCAGCAATCTTACCCTTGGTGCCCACGAGAGTGCAGAACCAACGGACGGTCGGTCAAGCTATGGTTGATAGCAGGTGGGAGCTGGACATTAATGAAGAGCCACCGTTCATGGCCCTCTTGCAGCTCATGCATCTCCGAGTGGCTACTATGGATGCTTATCGAGACTCTCAGGGGCTGGACACGTTTGCATGGCCGTGGGACACATCGGGGCAGTACACTCCGCGGTCAGTGTATCGGGTGCTGCACCTTGGGCTTGCGACTTCCCCTACATACGATTGCATTTGGAGGAGTGGGGCGATCCTAAAATGCAAAATCTTTGCATGGCTAGCGGTGCAATATAGGCTATGGACTTCGGATCGGCGCGCTAGACATGGCCTGCAGGACGCTACGACGGCATGCTACACGTGCCTACAAGAGGAAGATACGGTTGACCATATCTTACTTCATTGCCCTTATGCCAAGGAGGTTTGGCATCTTTGCTTCACGGAAATCACGGTCACCGTCCGGCAGCCGCAATCAGGTGACTCGCTGGAACCGTGGTGGCTTCAGGCACGGAATGCAATCTCGAAGACGGACAGAAGAGGCTTTGACACTATCGTCATCTTCGTAGCTTGGTCTTTATGGAAGCAAAGGAATGCTAGAGTATTTGGGTGGGTGGAGCAACAAAGGAGGCCGCGGCAGTTGGTGCACCAAATCTTCGATGAGCTTAAAGAGCAGGATGAAGCTGGTGTTGGGAGAATACATCGATTTATGAGTAGTTAGGCAGAGTATTGTTTAGGTGTTGAGTGAATCTTGCTAGCTTGATGTTCGCATCTATGCCTAGCTTCTTGTAATTATGTTTGCTGCCTTCTATAAAAATATGGTACGCCTTTGGCGTACTCTCGAAAAAAAATGTTATCTTCAATACGGATTGCCTCTCGGTGATGCAGCGCTTGAAATCTTCTTCTAGTGACCGCTCGGTGGTAGGTTCTATTCTTATGGACGTCAAAGTGATGGCAAATGGTCTTTCTTCTGCAACTTTCCAGCATGTTCGTCGGCAGTACAATGTTTTAGCTTATGTCTTAGCTAGATCTAGTTTGAGCTCTACTAGTCCATGTATTTTTCATTCGGCTCCGGATTGCATCCGGGAGACTCTTTGTAAATTTGTTGGTTGATCAATAAAGACCGACGTTCGCTAAAAAAAACAAAGTTGGCGTTCACCCCGATAGCGGCCTCTGCTTCTCTACTCTTCTCCAAACTTCCACACTCGTGTCCCTTTCTTTTCTCCCCGTCGCTTCCGCAGATCAAAATTCAAAACCCTAGCGAACTCCTCCGCAAGCACGTGATCGATTGGCCATGGCTTCCGCCCTTGGAGCCCAGGTACGCGCGCTCTTGTCTTACACCCTCCGCGTGCGCGCGGCTTCCCCGTTCGCTGTGCCCCTAAGCTTTCCTGGTGCCTTGTAGGTGGCTGCCGTGGCGCCGATTGGTTCGGATGGTCGCCACTACAGGAGTTGTTCTTCGCTCAAGGTGCGTGGTTAGTCTGAACTGTCTGAGGTTTAATGTTGCTCCCGTTCGGGTGGTATCGATGAGGAATCTCCTGGTTCGATCTGCGTTGGCACTATAGAATAATACAGTAGTTCCGAAAGGCAAATTTCTAAACTTTGCTAAGTACGTTTTTTTGGAAACCAGCAGATAGAGCATCCTGCTAGTTGAACTGTTGACGGATCTGAAGCGAAATGTGTGATTGCCAGCAGCTCTATGCGGCTTAGAGTTTTCTCAATCATATCTTTGCCTGACTTAGTTGTCATCTCCATTGCTTACTTTGCAACTATATCCCGCTCAGCATTGGTAAGTTACCGCCAAACAGATGTTAGTCATCGGTTACCGCCAATACAGTGGGAGATAGGTGTTATATATTTTTAGGTTAGGCAGGATATGACTTATTTTTCCCGAATGAAGTACTAATTAGACTCACACCTGGGAAATATGTGCTATATGAACTAGTGACATGCACATTTTTTGTATGCCATAGTTTCTTATGAGAATTATTACTAAGAAATACTCACGCAACATGCACATCACTTCCTTTTCGAAAACATTCCTAGGCTATAATTCTTTCATATCTCTAGGACCTAGGAATTGTTGTTGGGCTTTACAGGCAAACATTCAGCATTTGATTCTCCTTAGCTTAGGGGTTATTGGACCCTAAGTTTCTATCATCCGTAGTACTGTATTTTTGTACATGATTTACTTGTTATTGTTCAGGGTAATAACTCCTGTAATAAGTCATGGACTGGAAAATTAGCATGGGAAAACAAGACCCTGCAACCAAGACATACGAAGAAGGTCTTTTGCATGTACGTGCAACAAGCAAGCAAAAGTAAATGTAAAGTTGCTATTAAACCTCTGGAACTGGAGAATACAAAGGAGCCACCCCTCAACTTATACAAACCAAAGGGACCCTACACGGCCTCAATTGTCTCCGTTGAGAGAATTGTAGGTCCTAAAGCTCCTGGTGAAACATGTCACATTGTCATTGACCATGGTGGTAATGTCCCATACTGGGAAGGACAAAGTTATGGTGTCATTCCTCCAGTAAGTATCCCCTCCCCCCCACGCCTTATGATTGCCCAAGATAATGTATCATTCTTGATCCTTCATAGTAATATTGCTTTCACTACTTTTTTCTCCTTTCCTTTGATCGCTAGTGAATGTTGATCATTAATTGTCTGCAGTTCTAGAATCCAACCCTTTGAAAAAATAAAAAGGGCAGGGTCCGGAGAAGGGTCCGACCACTTTGGGTCTATAGTACGCAGCCTTTCCCTACATTTCTGCAAGAGGCTGTTTCCAGGACTCGAACCCATGATCTCATGGTCACAAGGCAACAGCTTTACCGCTGTGCCGGGGCTCCCTTCAACCCTTTGAAAAAATAGTAAAAGTAAATATTTAAAAGGGTCAGAAATTTAAACCATCATTTCTACATCTATAAATACACCGTGCTCCCTAATTTTGGAGCTCTCACATTCAATTGAGATCTTCAATTTAGAATTGGGTCGCCTGATTTTGACCGGATCATTTTTTTTATCAAGGAACTCTCTCATTCAATTCTTTTAATCTATTATACTCCCTAATTTTGGAGCTCCCTCATTCGATTCAGGTATTCAATTTTGGATTTGGTTCACGATTTTGACCGGGTTAACGATTTTTCAAATCAATCGACAACCAAAAACATCGACATCCACAATACTAAATAAACAAAATATGGAAATTCATTTCATGATGATTCTAATGGTACCGGTTTGATACTATGGATATTGATATATTTCTCTACAAAAAAAGGTCAAACTTAAAGAGGTTTGACTTTTCGGAAAACCTATACACCTTATATTTTGAAATACTGCGAGTAGAAAAATTATGAAAACCCAACAACACCAACGACGCAGCAAAGCGCGTCCAACCCTTCTAGTATAAGAGTTTCTTCATATATGTGATGTTGAATGGTGGATAAATCTGTAAATGCAAAATCTTTTATTTCCGAGTCTTGGGTTGCAAAATCTAGTGTTTATGATTCTTGGGTTGCAAAATCTAGTGTTTATGATTCTTGGGTTGCTGACAATATGACAATTGTTGTTAAAAGAAAGTATATAGATCCTTGCTGATAAAACATTTTATAAAAAGGGAAGAAACATGTTGATCATTCTTGGTGATTAGTTATCAGTAGCTAATGAGCAACTAAAGATCAGTTCCTGTCTTATGTTCAATTCCTTTCGTCCCATATCTTTGTTGCTCTCTCAGCCTTTTGTGCATTTCCAGGGAGAGAACCCAAAGAAACCTGGGGCCCCGAATACCGTCCGACTCTATTCTATTGCGTCTACTAGGTATGGTGATTCTTTTGATGGAAGGACTGCTAGTCTTTGTGTGCGCCGTGCTGTTTATTATGATCCTGAAACTGGAAAAGAAGATCCTTCAAAGAAGGGTATCTGCAGTAACTTCTTGTGTGACTCAAAACCGGGTGACAAAATTCAGATCACAGGTATGCAGCCGTGTAAAAAGCCTTAAATGTACATACAACGACAATTCATTGCTTGTAACTCAACCATTTTGCTTCGGAGTTATTCCAGGTCATATAGAAGGTGTATTTGTATATAAACTGTTAATAGATCTGGCAGGATGGGGTTGTGGGTTTGGGGCACTCTGAAAAAGATACACCCGTTCAATATTAGGACCTTCTCGTCTTCTGTTTTCAGTTTTTACTCTAATATTATGTGGAATTTTTAATGCATAGGCTGTGAACATAGTTTATGTGTCATGGCATATACTGCGTTTTCTGTACTTTAACTGTTTAGCATCTCATGATGGTTCGTGCCCATGCTCAGGCCCCTCGGGCAAAATAATGCTTCTGCCTGAGGATGACCCAAACGCAACTCATATCATGATTGGAACTGGCACGGGTGTTGCTCCTTTCCGTGGCTACCTACGTCGTATGTTCATGGAAGATGTTTCATCTTTCAAGTTTGGTGGTCTGGCTTGGCTCTTCCTTGGTGTCGCCAACACTGACAGCCTGCTCTATGACGAAGAGTTCACAAACTACCTTCAGCAGTATCCAGAAAATTTCAGGTTAGAAAGACTTTAATGCTCAACATCTAATTTCAGTTTGCCCAATGATATTATTGTGAATACTATGGTCCAGTTCTCTGTTGATTTACTTGTGTAGTTAAGAGCTCTACTCTCTGGTTATATTTGTGCTTGACTTGAGTAAAGCCGACTGATTCTTGTTTGAGCTGACTCAAGTTTCATGGGCTCTGCAGGTATGACAAAGCACTAAGCCGGGAGCAGAAAAACAAGAGTGGTGGCAAGATGTATGTGCAGGACAAGATCGAGGAGTACAGTGATGAGATCTTCAAGCTTTTGGATGATGGTGCACACATCTACTTCTGTGGTTTGAAGGGGATGATGCCAGGGATTCAGGACACACTCAAGAGAGTAGCTGAGCAAAGAGGTGAGAGTTGGCATCAGAAGCTGTCACAGCTGAAAAAGAACAAGCAATGGCACGTCGAAGTTTACTAGGTTACAATGGCTGAGACTGTTAATTATTGTTTCCCGGGGAGATGGAAAACAGAAAGATAAGTGGGTCATTCTCTTCCCATTGTAAAATTGTCAATATTATTCATAGGCGTGTGCGTCGCATGATTAATAAAACGATGTGCAATTTTGCCTGTGAGGCCCTTGCAGCTAGCTTACTCCTGTCCATTTTACATGATGGGTTTTCAAATGTAGCTTTTCCTGCTGTTTAGTACATGTCACTATGATGCTAAAAATATATCCAGAAGAGCAAAGGTGTAGCATCTCCCTTTATCTTTAGGGTCAAAAGGATGTTAATCCCATGATTTATGTGATTGATGCCTTAAGTCTTATCTGGCCTCTTCCGAAGCATCTACGTTCTTCAGCAGTCTTAGGGGGAAAGTGGGGTCAGTTAGGTTCAGGTTTTTGTATTCTTGCTTTTCTCATCATTGTTTTACTTTTCCACGTGCGTTCCTGGACATGCAAAGCAGTATGACAAGCAGAAGATTCTTTGCATCATATTCCGTGTAGCTTCTTGTTTCAACTGGCGCCACTGTATCTCCTGCTGTCAGTGATCTGTAAAGGCTGTGTGCAGCTGGGAGAAACTGCAACCAACTTTGCCAACATGTTCAGGTGTTCTGTAGTGAATTTAGGTAACGTGTAACTTTCAGCTTCCCTTTTTGTTCATTTCTAAGCTCTCATGCAAATCTTGTGAGCATGCAACTTTAGGTGTATCCTTCACAGTCAGGTTTCAAAAGACTCTTTTGGTTCCACCGCCTTAATTTCTACAAAGAATAGCTGAATAAGTTCACTTTTTTTTGCGGGTAAAACTCATTTCATAACTCATAAGGTGTATACTTTCCGTGAAAAAATACTCCCTCCGTTCACAAACATAAAATGTTTTAACTTTTTTTTGAATCAGATGTATATAGACACGTTTTAATGTGTTTGTCCACTCATTTCAGTCCAAAACATCTTATATTTGTGAACGGACGGAGTATGTAACAATGACAGACGTATAATTGTGTTCGAGGAGGAAAGGGGGAGAAACAGGAGCCTAATTCATATGAACACGCTATTCTTAAGAAGACCTTGCATGGTTGCAAAAAAAAAAAAAAAGGGTCACATGCTTCGTGTCTCCTGTTTGTCTCAACTGCCAAAACGAACATGCGAAATCTCTAGATCTATGATCAAATTAATGGCCAATAGATCAGATCCAAATATATTTTATTGCACGATCTCTACTATGCTGCCGTTACATATGGCTATGCTTGCGGAGAGATGCTGAGTATGCACATGATCACCTCTCACTGCACATGCTTATTTCGTTCTGATACATAGCTCTAGTTTCGTTTCCAGAGACTATTTTTTCCTGCGATTTGAATGCGTGACCTCTCAGGGAAACCAGAACGAGCGTTCTTCTTCTCCGACTCCGGATGGCCCACCACGCCGGATTCAGATCACCTTTTTCTCTTTCTTTTGACTTTCTTGCTCTGTCCCTATCAATCATATGCATGTGGGCTCACAATTTGAAGAGCACGACTACGTGCATGGACAAATGAGCATACAAAGACACATCCGGACACTGTCCGAATATGTTCATGGACATATAGGAATAGCGGAATACAAAATTAAGAAACAAAGAGGACTGGCCGGCCCGAGTCTCCCTTCCCACGTCACCCCTCGCGAGGCGAGGGGAGGCACCCCCAAATCGCTGCCGCCAGGTTCTCCCTCCTCTGCCCCTCCCTTCCTCGCCGCCGCCAGAGGGCACGACCGGGCAAAGCCCGGTTGTCGCCGGCGGCGCGGGGCCTCCTCACCTTCCTATGCCGTGGGGTGGCGCGGATTATCGTGGCTGCAGGGCAACGCAGCGGGGCGGCGCGCTGGCGTGGGATGCGTCGGCGGCGCGTCGGCTTCGTGGTAGGCTGTGAGGGGCGGCTGGTGGTGGCGTGCCGCGTCCAGCCCTGGTTGGGGGTCCTCTGGATCTGGCCATGGCTGGCGGCTGGCGGCGCGAGGTGGTAGCCACGGCCAGGTTCGGTTGTCGCCGTGGGTGTGCTCTGCTGCACCGCGGTGGCTGCCCTTGTTACGGTGCGGGACTTGGCGGCTGTGTGGCAGGGTCGCGCGGGGGTGGCCAGGGCTTCGGCCTAGATCTGGTCCAAGTGCTCGGAAGCGGACGGCGGTGTCCCGGCACGCGTGCGTGCGACGTTGGGACTGGGTGCGGCAGGCGATGGCGGCTGGCGGCGCGAGGTGGTAGCCACGGCCAGGTTCGGTTGTCGCCATGGGTGTGCTCTGCTGCACCGCAGTGGCTGCCCCTCGCTGCGGTGCGGGGCTTGGGGGCTGTGTGGCAGGGTCGCGCGGGGGTGGCCGGTGCTTCGGCCTAGATCTGGTCCAAGTGCTCGGAGGCGGACAACGGTGTCCCGACACGCGTGCGTGCGGCGTTGGGACTGGGTACGGCAGGCGATGGCGGACTGCGAGCGAAGGCTGTGGTGGCGTCGTCAAGCCGCACCCCGGTTGGCTGGCGGCGCGGGTGCGTGCCCGACGGCTCTGTTGGCAAACATAGCATGCAATTTAAAAAAAAAATCTACGCTCACGCAAGATCTATCTAGGAGATCCATAGCAATGAGAGGGGGAGAGTGTGTCCACGTACCCTCGTAAACCGAAAACGGAAGCGTTTGACAACGCGGTTGATGTAGTCGAACTTTTTCTCGTTCCGACCGGTCAAGCACCGAATGTACGGCACCTCCGAGTTTTGCACACGTTCGGCTCGATGACGTCCCTCGAACTCTTGATCCAGCAAAGTGTCGAGGGAGAGTTCCGTCAGCACGACGGTGTGGTTACGGTGATGGTGAAGTGATCTGCGTAGGGCTTCGCCTAAGCACTACGTGAATATGACCGGAGGCGTAAACTGTGGAGGGAGGCGCCGCACACGGCTAGGAATCAATGTTGTGTGTTCTAGCGGTGCCCCCTCATATATATAGGTTGGAGGGAAGGAGAGGCAGCCAAGGGGCGCCCCAAGTAGAAGGAATCCTACCTGGGCGCCTCCCAATTCGGCCTCCCCTCTTCCATATTCATCCGGAGGGGGAAGGAAGGAGGAGGGAGGAGAGAAAGAAGGGGGAGGCCGAATCCCTCCCCTTCCTTTCTCTCTTCCCCTCTTTCCTTCCTCCTTATTTTGGCCTACATGGGGCGCACCAGCCCCCTAGGGGCTGGTCTGTCCCCTTCTTGGCCCATTAGGCCCATGTAGTTGCCGGGGGGATGCCCGGAACCCCTTCCGGTGACCCGATATGTACCCGGTACCCCCGGAACACTTCCGGTGTCCGAATATTATCGTCCTATATATGAATCTTTACCTCTCAACCATTTCGAGACTCCTCATCATGTCCGTGATCTCATCCGGGACTCCAAACAATATTCGGTCACCAAATCACATAACTCATATAATACAAAATCGTCATCGAACGTTAAGCGTGCGGACCCTACGGGTTCGAGAACTATGTAGACATGATCAAGACACCTCTCTGATCAATAACAAACAGTGGAACCTAGATGCTCATATTGGTTCGTACATATTCTACGAAGATCTTTATCGGTCGTACCGCAATGACAACATATGTAATTCCCTTTGTCATCGGTATGTTACTTGCCCGAGATTCGATCGTCGGTATCTTTATACCTAGTTCAATCTCGTTACCGGCAAGTCTCTTTACTCGTTTCGTAATACATCATTCCACAACTAACTCATTAGTCACATTGCTTGCAAGGCTTATTATGATGTGCATTACCGAGAGGGCCGAGAGATACCTCTCTGATACTCGGAGTGACAAATCCTAATCTCGATCTATGCCAACCCAACAAACACCTTCGGAGATACCTGTAGAGCATATTTATAATCACCCAGTTACGTTGTGACGTTTGATACCACACAAGGTATTCCTCCGGTATCCGGGAGTTGCATAATCTCATAGTCAAAGGAATATGTATATGCCATGAAGAAAGCAATAACAATAAAACTTAACGATCATTATGCTAAGCTAACGAATGGGTCTTGTCCATCACATCATTCTCCTAATGATGTGATCTCGTTCATCAAATGACAACACATGTCTATGGTTAGGAAACTTAACCATCTTTGATTAACGAGCTAGTCTAGTAGAGGCTTACTAGGGACAGTGTGTTTTGTCTATGTATCCACACATGTACCAAGTTTCCGGTTAATACAATTCTGGCATGAATAATAAACATTTATCATGATATAAGGAAATATAAACAATAACTTTATTATTGCCTCTAAGGCATATTTCCTTCAGTCTCCCACTTGCACTAGAGTCAATAATCTAGTTCACATCGTCATGTGATTTAACACCAATAGTTCACATATTTATGTGATTAGTTCACATCGCCATGTGACTAACACCCAAAGGGTTTACTAGAGTCAATAATCTAGTTCACATTGCTTATGTGATTAACACCCGAAGAGTACTAAGGTGTGATCATGTTTTGCTTGTGAGAGAAGTTTAGTCAACGGGTCTGCCACATTCAGAGCCGTATGTATTTTGCAAATTTGCTATGTCTACAATGCTCTACATGGAGCTACTCCAACTAATTGCTCCCACTTTCAATATGTATCCAGATTGAGACTCAGAGTCATCCGGATCGGTGTAAAAGCTTGCATCGACGTAACTCTTTACGATGAACTTTTTATCACCTCCATAACCGAGAAATATTTCTTTAGTCCTCTTAGGTAACTAAGGATAACTTTGACCGCTATCCAGTGATCTACTCCTGGATCACTATCGTACCCCCTTACCAAACTCATGGCAAGGTACACAATAGGTCTGGTACACAACATAGCATACTTTATAGAACCTATGGCTGAGGCATAGGGAATGACTTTTATTCTCTTTCTATTTTCTGTCGTGGTCGGGTTTTGAGTCTTACTGAACTTTACACCTTACGATACAGGCAATAACTCCTTCTTTGACTGTTCCATTTTGAACTACTTCAAAATCTTGTCAAGGTATGTACTCATTGAAAAATCTTATCAAGCGTCTTGATCTATCTCTATAGATCTTGATGCCCAATATGTAAGCAGCTTCGCCTAGGCCTTTCTTTGAAAAACTCCTTTCAAACACTCCTTTATGCTTTCCAGAAAATTCTACATCATTTCCGATCAACAATATGTCATTCACATATACTTATCAGAAAGGTTGTAGTGCTCCCACTCACTTTCTTGTAAATACAGGCTTCAGCGCAAGTCTGTATAAAACTATATGCTTTGATCAACTCATCAAAGCGTATATTCCAACTCCGAGATGCTTGCACCAGTCCATAGATGGATCGCTGGAGCTTGCACATTTTGTTAGCACCTTTAGGATTGACAAAAACCTTCTGGTTGCATCATATACAACTCTTCTTTAATAAATCCATCAAGGAATGTAGTTTTGGTATCCATTTGATAGATTTCATAAAATGCGGCAATTGCTAACATGATTCAGACAGACTTAAGCATCGATACGAGTGAGGAAAACTCATCGTAGTCAACACCTTGAACTTGTCAAAAAACTTTTTGCGACAATTCGAGCTTTGTAGATAGTAACACTACCATCAGCGTCCGTCTTCCTCTTGAAGATCCATTTATTCTCAATGGCTTGCCCGATCATCGGGCAAGTCCACCAAAGTCCACACTTTGTTCTTATATATGGATCCTATCTCAGATTTCATGGCCTCAAGCCATTTATCGGAATCTGGGCTCATCATTGCTTCCTCATAGTTCGTAGGTTCGTCATGGTCTAGTAACATGACTTCCAGGACATGATTACCATACCACTCTGGTGCGGAATGTGCTCTGGTTGACCTATGAGGTTCGGTAGTAACTTTATCTGAAGTTTCACGATCATTATCATTAGCTTCCTCTCTAGATGGTGTAGGCATCACGGGAACGGTTTTCTGTGATGAGCTACTTTCCAATTTGAGAGAAGGTACAATTACCTCATCAAGTTCTACTTTCCTCCCACTCACTTCTTTTGAGAGAAACTCCTTCTCTAGAAAGGATTCATTCTTACCAATAAAGATCTTGCCTTCGGATCTGTGATAGAAGGTGTACCCAACAGTTTCTTTTGGGTATCCTATGAAGACGCACTTCTCCGATTTGGGTTCGAGCTTATCAGGCTGAAGCTTTTTCACATAAGCATCACAACCCCGAACTTTAAGAAACGACAACTTAGATTTGTTGCCAAACCATAGTTCATACGGTGTTGTCTCAACCAATTTAGATGGTGCCCTATTTAACGTGAATGCAACTGTCTCTAATGCATAACCCCTAAACGATAGTGGTAAATCGGTAAGAGACATCATAGACCGCACCACATCTAATAAAGTGCGGTTACGATGTTCAGACACACCATTACGCTGTGGTGTTCCAGGTGGCGTGAGTTGTGAAACTATTCCATATTGTTTTAAATGAAGGCCAAACTCGTAACTCAAATATTCGCCTCCACGATCAGATCGTAGAAACTTTATTTTCTTGTTACGATGATTCTCCACTTCACTCTGAAATTCTTTGAACTTTTCAAATGTTTCAGACTTGTGTTTCATTAAGTAGATATACCCATATCTGCTCAAATCATCTCTGAAGGTCAGAAAATAACGATACCAGCCGCGAGCCTCAACACTCATCGGACCGCATACATCGGTATGTATTATTTCTAATAAGTCAGTGGCTCGCTCCATTGTTCCGGAGAACGGAGTTTTAGTCATCTTGCCCATGAGGCATGGTTCGCAAGCATCAAATGATTCATAATCAAGTGATTCCAAAAGTCCATCCGCATGGAGTTTCTTCATGCGCTTTACACCAATATGACCTAAACAGCAGTGCCACAAATATGTTGCACTATCATTATCAACTTTGCATCTTTTGGCATCAATATTATGAATATGTGTATCATCATGATCGAGATTCAACAAACCATTCACATTGGGTGTATGACCATAGAAGGTTTTATTCATATAAACAGAACAACAATTATTCTCTAACTTAAATGAATAACCGTATTACAATAAACATGATCTAATCATATTAATACTCAACGCAAACACCAAATAACATTTATTTAGGTTCAATTCTAATCCCGAAGATAGAGGGAGTGTGCGATGGTGATTGTATCAACCTTGGAATTACTTTCAACACACATCGTCACCTCGTCCTTAACTAGTCAATGTTTATTTTGCTACTCCCGTTTCGAGTTACTACTCTTAGCAACTGAACCAGTATCAAATACCGAGGGGTTGCTATAAACACTAGTAAAGTACACATCAATAACATGTATATCAAATATACCCTTGTTCACTTTGCCATCCTTCTTATCCGCCAAGTATCTAGGGCAATTCCACTTCCAGTGACCATTTCCTTTGTAGTAGAAGCACTCATTTTCAGGTTTGGGTCTAGCTTTGGGCTTCTTCACGGGAGTGGCAACATGCTTGCCATTCTTCTTGAAGTTCCCTTTCTTTCCCTTGCCCTTTTTCTTGAAACTAGTGGTCTTGTTAACCATCAACACTTGATGTTATTTCTTGATTTCTACCTTCGCTGATTTCAGCATCGCGAAGAGCTTGGGAATCGTTTTTGTTATCCCTTATATATTATAGTTCATCACGAAGTTCTAGTAACTTGGTGATAGTGACTAGAAAACTCTGTCAATCACTATCTTATCTGGAAGATTAACTCCCACTTGATTCAAGCGATTGTAGTACCCAGACATTCTGAGCACATCCTCACTAGCTGAGTTATTCTCCTCCATCTTGTAGGCAAAGTACTTGTCAGAGGTCTCATACCTCTTAACTCGGGTATGAGTCTGAAATACCAATTTCAGCTCTTGTAACATCTCATATGCTATGTGGCGTTCAAAACATTTTTGAAGTCCCGGTTCTAAGCCGTAAAGCATGGTGCACTAAACTATCAAGTAGTTATCATTTCGAGCTTGCCAAACATTCATAACGTCTGCATCTGCTCCTGTAATAGGTCCGTCACCTAGCGGTGCATCAAGGACATAATTGTTCTGTGCAACAGTGAGGATAATCCTCAGATCACGGACCTAGTCCACATCATTGCTACTATCATCTTTCAACTTAGTTTTCTCGAGGAACATATTAAAAACATAGGGGAGCTACAACGCGAGCTATTGATCTACAACATAGATATGCAAATACTATCAGGACTAAGTTCATGATAAATTAAGTTCAATTAATCATATTACTTAAGAACTCCCACTTAGATAGACATCCCTCGAGTCATCTAAATGATCACATGATCCAAATCAACTAAACCATGTCCGATCATCACGTGAGATGGAGTAGTCATCAATGGTGAACATCTCTATGTTGATCATGAAGGAAATATGCCCTAGAGGCAATAATAAAGTTGTTATTTATATTTCCTTATATCATGATAAATGTTTATCATTCATGCTAGAATTGTATTAACCGGAAACTTAGTACATGTGTGAATACATAGACAAAAAAAGTGTCCATAGTATGCCTCTACTTGACTAGCTCGTTAATCAAAGATGGTTAAGTTTCCTGACCATAGACATGTGTTGTCATTTGATGGACGGGGTCACATCATTAGAGAATGATGTGATGGACAAGACCCATCCGTTAGCTTAGCATAAATGATCGTTTAGTTTTATTGCTATTGCTTTCATCGTGACTTATACATGTTCCTCTGACTATGAGATTATGCAACTCCCGAATACTGGAGGAACACCTTGTGTGCTATCAAACGTCACAACGTAACTGGGTGATTATAAAGATGCTCTACAGGTGTCTCTGATGGTGTTTGTTGAGTTGGCATAGATCGAGATTAGGATTTGCCACTCCGTGTATCGGAGATGTATCTCTGGGCCCTCTCCGTAATGCACATTACTATGAGCCTTGCAAGCAATGTGACTAATGAGTTAGTTGCGGGATGATGCATTACAGAACGAGTAAAGAGACTTGCCAGTAACGATATTGAACTAGGTATGATGATACCGACGATCGAATCTCGGGCAAGTAACATACCGATGACAAAGGGAACAACGTATGTTGTTATGCGGTTTGACCGATAAAGATCTTCGTAGAATATGTAGGAGCCAATATGAGCATCCAGGTTCTGCTATTGGTTATTGACTGGAGATGTGTCTCGGTCATATCTACATAGTTCTCGAACCCGTAGGGTCCGCACGCTTAACGTTCGATGACGATTTGTATTATGAGTTATGTGATTTGATGTACCGAAGTTTGTTCGGAGTCCCGGATGAGATCACGGACATGACAAGGAGTCTCGAAATGGTCAAGAGGTAAAGATTCATATATTGGAAGGTTGCATTCGGACATCGGAATGGTTCCGAGTGATTCGGGCATTTTTCCGGAGTACTAGGAAGTTACCGGAACCCCCCGGGAAAAGATATGGGCCTTATGGGCCATAGGAGGGAGGCTAACCAGCCCACAAGGGGCTGGTGCGCCCCCCACAAGGGAGGAGGCTGAATTGGACTTGGGAAGGAGGCGCCACCCCCCTTTCCTTCTCCTACTCCCCCTCCTTCCCCTTTCCCCCCTTCGGTAGAAGGAAAAAAGGGTGGGGCCGAATCCTACTAGGACTGGAGTCCTAGTAGGACTCCCCTCTCCCTGGCGCGCCCCTTGATGGCTGGCCTCCTCCTCCCCTCCTTTATATACGGGGGCAGGGGCACCCCAAAGGCACAACAGACAATCTCTTAGCCGTGTGCGGTGCCCCCCTCCACAGTTCAACACCTCGGTCATATCGTCGTAGTCCTTAGGCGAAGCCCTGCGCCTGTAACTTCATCATCACCGTCACCACGCCGTTGTGCTGACGAAACTCTCCCTCAGCCTCAACTGGATCAAGAGTTCGAGGGACGTCACCGAGCTGAACGTGTGCAGATCGCGGAGGTGCCGTGCGTTCGGTACTTGATCGGTTGGATGGCGAAGACGTTCAACTACATCAACCATGTTACTAATTGCCTCCGCTTTCGGTCTACGAGGGTACGTGGACACACTCTCCTCGCTAGATGCTATGCTTTTCCTAGATAGATCTTGCGTGATCGTAGGCAATTTTTTTGAAATACTACGTTCCCCAACAGTGGCATCCGAGCCAGGTCTATGCGTAGATGTTATATGCACGAGTAGAACACAAAGAGTTGTGGGTGATAATAGTCATACTGCTTACCAGCATGTCATACTTTGATTCGGCGGTATTGTTGGATGAAGCGGCCCAGACCGACATTACATGATCGCGTTCATGAGACTGGTTCTACCGCCGTGCTTCACACACAGGTGGCTAGTGGGTGACTGTTTCTCCAACTTTAGTTGAATCGAGTTTGACTAGTCCCGGTCCTTGTTGAAGGTTAAAACAACACACTTGACGAAAAATCGTTGTGGTTTTGATGCGTAGGTAAGAACGGTTCTTGCTAGAAGACCGTAGCAGCCACGTAAAACTTGCAACAACAAAGTAGAGGACGTCTAACTTATTTTTGCAGGGGCTTGCTGTGATGTGATATGGTCAAGACGTGATGATATATAAATTGTTGTATGAGATAATCATGTTTTGTAGAAGTTAGCGGCAACTGGCAGGAGCCTTATGGTTGTCGCTTTATTGTATGAAATGCAATCGCCATGTAATTGCTTTACTTTATCACTAAGCGGTAGCGATAGTCGTAGAAGCAATAGTTGGCGATACAACAACGATGCTTTGATGGAGATCAAGGTGTCAAGCCGGTGACGATGGTGATCATGACGGTGCTTTGGAGATGGAGATCAAAGGTACAAGATGATGATGGCCATATCATATCACTTATTTGATTGCATGTGATGTTTATCTTTTTATGCATCTTATTTTGCTTAGTACGGCGGTAGCATTATAAGATGATCTCTCACTAAATTTCAAGGTACAAGTGTTCTCCCTGAGTATGCGCCGTTGCGACAGTTCTTCGTGCCGAGACACCACGTGATGATCGGGTGTGATAAGCTCTACATTCACATACCACGGGTGCAAGCCAGTTTTGCACACGCAGAATACTCGGGTTAAACTTGACGAGCCTAGCATATGCACATATGGCCTCGGAACACTGAGACCGAAAGGTCGAGCGTGAATCATATAGTAGATATGATCAACATAATGATGTTCACCATTGAAAACTTCTCCATCTCACGTGATGACCGGTCATGGTTTAGTTGATATGGATCACGTGATCACTTAGATGATTAGAGGGATGTCTATCTAAGTGGGAGTTCTTAAGTAATATGATTAATTGAACTTGAATTTATCATGAACTTAGTCCTGGTAGTATTTGCATAACTATGTTGTAGATCAATAGCTCGCGATGTAGCTCCCCGTTTATTTTTGATATGTTCCTAGAGAAAAACTATGTTGAAAGATGATAGTAGCAATGATGCGGACTAGGTCCGTGATCTGAGGATTATCCTCATTGATGCATAGAAGTATTGTGTCCTTGATGCACCGCTAGGTGACGGACCTATTACAGGAGCAGATGCAGACGTTATGAATGTTTGGCAAGCTCGGTATGATAATTACTTGATAGTTTAGTGCGCCATGCTTTATAGCTTAGAACCGGGACTTGAAAAACGTTTTGAATGCCATGGAGCATATAAGATGTTCCAAGAGCTCAAATTGGTATTTCAGACTCATGCACGAGTCGAGAGGTATGAGACCTCTGACAAGTACTTTTCCTACAAGATGAAGGAGAATAGCTCAACCAGTGAGCATGTGCTCAGATTGTCTGAGTACTACAATCGCTTGAATCAAGTGGGAGTTAATCTTTCAGATAAAATAGTGATTGACAGAGTTCTCTAGTCACTATCACCAAGTTACTGGAACTTCGTGATGAACTATAATATGCAAGGGATGACGAAAACGATTCCCGAGCTCTTTGTGATGCTGAAATCGACGAAGGTAGAAATCAAGAAAAACATCAAATGTTGATGGTTGACAAGACCACTAGTTTCAAGTAAAAGGGCAAGGGAAAGAAAGGGAACTTCAATAGGAATGGCAAGCAAGTTGTCACTCCCATGAAGAAGCCCAAAGCTAGACCCAAGCCTGAAACTGAGTGCTTCTACTGCGAAGGAAATGGTCACTGGAAGCGGAACTGCCCCAAATACTTGGCGGATAAGAAGGATGGCAAAGTGAACAAAAATATATATGATATACATGTTATTGATGTGTACTTTACTAGTATTCATAGTAGCCCCTGGGTATTTGATACTGGTTCAGTTTCTATGATTAGTAACTTGAAACAGGAGTTACAAAATGAACAGAGACTAGTTGAGGGCAAGGTGACGATGTGTGTTGGAAGTGATTCCAAGATTGATAAGATTACCATCGCACACTCCCTTTACCTTCGGGATTAGTGTTGAACCTAAAATAAATGTTATTTGGTGATTGCGTTGAGCATAAATATGATTGGACATGTTTATTGCAATACGGTTATTCATTTAAGTCAAAGAATAATTGTTGTTCTATTTACATGAATAAAACCTTCTATGGTCATACACTCAATATAAATGGTTTATTGAATCTCGATCGTAGTGATACACATATTCATAATATTGAAGCCAAAAGATGCAAAGTTAATAATGATAGTGTGATGTCTACTACGCAACCTTCTTCTTGAGACGTTATTGGGCCTCCAAGTGCAGAGGTTTGTAGGACAGTAGCAAATTTCCCTCAAGTGGATGACCTAAGGTTTATCAATCCATGGGAGGCGTAGGATGAAGATGGTCTCTCTCAAACAACCCTGCAACCAAATAACAAAGAGTCTCTTGTGTCCCCAACACACCCAATACAATGGTGAATTGTATAGGTGCACTAGTTCGGCGAAGAGATGGCGATACAAGTGCAATATGGATGGTAGATATAGGTTTTTGTAATCTGAAAATATAAAAAAAGCAAGGTAACTATTGATAAAAGTGAGCACAAATGGTATTGCAATGCGTTGAAACAAGGCCTAGGGTTCATACTTTCACTAGTGCAAATTCTCTGAACAATAATAACATAACTGGATCATATAACTATCCCTCAACATGCAACAAAGAGTCACTCCAATGTCACTAATAGCGGATAACAAACGAAGAGATTATTGTAGGGTACGAAACCACCTCAAAGTTATCCTTTCTGATCGATCCATTTGTTGACACCAGATTTTGGCACGGTCAAGAACTTAATTAATATGGCCTCAAATGGAGAAGTGATCTACATAAAAAAGTTTCGTATTGTCAATATGAACATCTTTGAGGTTTGGACCATCGCCATCCGATCTCATCTCGAAGGCCGAAGTTGTGTTTGAAATACTGAGATTTTGTATTCAGAACACTATTCGGCTCATTACGCCCCCAAAGATCACCTCGTATGGAAAAATGATCTACACGGATTGTCTTCATCTCGTCGAAACGATCGATTTTGATATAAAATTCGTTCTAATCCGAGTTTGTATGCAAAAGTTAGAGCCGTTAGAATGCAGCTCTATCAAGAGGCAGAAAATGGCGCCCCCCACAAGACGCCATGTGTGATGGGTAGTGCGAGTATAGCGTGTTTTGCGCGAGGTAGCGCGAATAATAGCCTGTTATGCATGAGCGATTTGACTCTCAAGATGACCTCTGATCAAAAAACGTTCAACATGAAAGTTGTTCGTCTCGTCGAAACGGTCAAGATTGTTTTTGGACTCGTTTCCATCCGAGGTCGTTTACCACCACAAAAAAGACCCGCAAGGGGCAGCCAGTTTAAACCAAACAGTTTTGGAAAGTTCGGATAAAACCAATCCGAATTTGACTAGGGTTTTGAACGTGAATCCAAGCCTTTTCCTTGCACGGGAAGTCCAGCCGCCTCTTATATACCTAAGGGGTGACGACCGATTGAACAACACACAATCGATCAAATCATCTACCACTTTTTATCCTTTTATCTTTCTCCTTAACCCTAGTTCTTCTTCCTCGTTCTTCGTTGTTCTTCTTGTTGCAGGGCGGCGATCCACGAGGCCCTAGGGGCGACCAGGTCGACCTAGGGCAGCCCATAGCCGCCGCGCGTCCAGACGGGGTCCTTCCCGGACATGTGGGGTTTCGGGTCCTTAAAAGCGCCCGCCGGATTGCTTGCATACCGCGCTTCCGGACGGGTCTCCTTCGACGTGAGCTGCGGTGCATCACCCTCGGTGTTGGAGGTACACGGTGACGTGTTCGTGTGCGAACACACTTTTTGGCGACTCCGTTGGGGATCGAAGCTTTGAACGGTTTCCAGCCCGTTCTTGCTACGAAGAGATCGTCATTTAGGGTTTGCAATCTACAAAGGTAATATGAATACCCAATTCTCTATTGTAGATGCAAATAATTCATATGGTGTTACTAGATCGTTCAATGAGTATACTCTATCGGCCAGCCCTAGTTTGTTCAATCATGCATCTAATTACGTGCATAGGCCGATTCAAAGTAATTTACATGCTTCAACTTTTTATTATACTAGTAACATGCACCATATGTATCCCAACTCTCATGCATCGGCAACCCCACAAATCGTTATGCCGATGAACAACATGGTGAGTTTGGTTAATAAATTTGAAACACCTCATGTTAGGATTTCCAATGCCATGCAAGAAAGTGTTTCACCCTTTTATTCATCGGCAAGTAATGTGCAATATACTAATCCAACCATGCCGATGAACGAGAGAATTGGCCATGCTACTACTAGCTATTCGGCTAGTTATTCCCAACCGTCATATGCTACACCTCATGACAATAATTTTTCAGCAACATACACAACTGTAGATGTTCATAATTCGGCTTCCGACCTTCCTGGTCATAGTCGAATGAATATAAATTTTACAGGAGCGGTTGTGCCCAATATTGTAGAAGATGAGGTAGTGGTGGCTGCATTGAAGAGTTTAGCCCAAAATAAGAGGATTAGTGCTCTTTGCCTTGAACAACATGAAAAGGGGCTATTTCATGATTATGCTGCAATAAAAGCTAGAGTTTTGCAAGAAGATGAATCTTTGCCAATTGATAAAATTGGCGAGAAAAAATATGGTTTTACAATAAAGCATATGCCTTCACCTAGTACTACAACATATTATACACCCCCTACACTATTGCAAATTTTCGGCAACACCCGTGTGTCATTGCCGAAAGAATCTAAAAGCATTGGGGGGCAATCGTATCCGGAGTGGGCTGAAATTGAGAAAAAGCTTAAAGCCAACTTTGCCGCTCGCCACCAGAAACAAATAGAAAATAATTGGCTCAGATAAAAGAAGCTTTGCCAATTGGTAGTATCAATGAAAAGAAGGATGATTCGGAACTTGAAAGTGCTTCGGTTGAAAAAGCCGAATCAAGTAGTATATATTCCGAATCCATCAAATCCAAAGAGGCAAGCATTATTGAGAAAGGGCATGGCAAGCATAGCAAAACAACCATGCTTGATTTTTCTGAAGTTAATGGAACCTACTTCCTGCCCTATGAGTTCCATGCCGTAGAAATTGACAGGCCTCAAGGACAAGAGCAAGTAGCCAAACAAAGTTCGGCTGATAAGGATCTTCAAGGTAATAATGCACGGAATAAAGAAAAAGATGATGAAGAGGCATTGGGGAGCCACCCAAAGATGAAGCAAGGTATTGTTCAAGCCACACCACCATCATGCTCTCCCAACATATTTGAAGAGGTATGTTTAGCAAGTAATTTACCTATTTTCAGATTTGGTCAAAACTTTATTGTTGATGCATCCATCAGAAAAATCCTCTTAAGTAATTTTGAAAGACCAATGAAGAAGGGTAATTTACTTGTTAGCAATAAAATTGTTATGGAACATATCGGTCAACCCATTGCGCCATTTATAAAGACCAATAATGACTTATTGTTACAGCCAAAGCTTTCCCCGTTGCTTTATCTAAAGTTCATATCTAGTTGGGTAGCTTTGCTTATTTCGTACTTGGCTTGCACTTGGTCTCAACTAAGACATGTATGTTCTAAATATCTTCGTTTCAGAAATTTAAAGCCAAGGTTAAATTCTATTGAGAAAACCGATGCTAATATAATATCTTATCCAAAGACATCGGAGATAGAGTGGAAAACACAATGCATAGCCGAATGGGGAGTTGCTCATCTCCAAAGCCGTTCACACAGCAAGATCGGCTAGAAAACAAGAAGTATACCTTCAATTCAAGCATGTGTGATCAAATATTTGATTTGTTGCTGAAAAATAATTACGTTACAATTCTTGATCACCATGTTAAGCCATCAATCCAAGGACGAATGTATTGTAAGTTGCATGATTCGTCCAAGCATAATTTTGAGGATTGCAACATGTTTCGTCAAATAGTTAAATCGGCCACGATTGAAGTTTGTTGAAACACCAAGAGATGACCAGTCTATTCCGATTGGTCCCGATGGCAAAAAGTTTTTGCATCGGCTGCTTCAAGCCGATGCATTTAAAGAGAAGGTAAAAACTGCAGGTGATGGGATCAAGCTTTCAAGTAAAGAACTTGTTGAAGAGTATAATGAACATAATCTTGAGGACGAGAATTCCATCGAAGATACAATGGAGACGCCAAGGACTGGGTGACAACAAGCAAATCCAATGGTCGATGGAAGTAAACCAAAAGAAAACAAAGGCCCAAATAAGCGCAAGTGTAAGAGATCAAAAATCACCCCCGCTGAACTATTGGATAAATATCAAAAGAAGAGTGAAGAGAAGAATGATTATCGGCCAAATCATGCAAAGAAACCAAGATCACCCCCAAGGCGCAAATATGAGGATTGGTATTGGCAAAGTGAGAATTTTAATGCAACATATTCATATCCTTATTTTGGGCCGCCAATGCCAATGTCATGGATGCCTCCCTATGCTCATATAGATCCATATCCATCATGGGACAGGCATGATACAAGGGTACATTCTCCATCTTATTTTAGACCATCTCACTAATATTATGCAGCTCCGAGAAGATCAACATTTGAACAATCACATGTTAAAGACCGTTTCAATCATAAGGAATCGGTTCAGAGCTCAAGGAAGAAGAAAGAGGTGGTCAAGCAAGTTTACCGTGTTAAAAGAGATGGTCGTAAGAGTGCAACTTAAGATTTGATCTCAAATGAAAAAGACCCAATTAATGTGTTGACATTGGCTACTAAGACAATGAGACAAAGCAACCAATTATTGAGAGTCGAAGTGCCAAATCTGAAGAAAATAAGTTGAGAGTGCACAAGGACAAAAAGGAATTGCCATTGCTCAAAACAGAATCACAGCCGAGATGCCTGCTCGGCTTATTGTATTGGCAAAAGAAGAAATTACAAAAACTTAGTGCACAAGAACTTGAAGAAAGGAACATGGCATGGGTTCCCAAAGGAATTGCTCAAAATAAGAATTATGTGCAAGCTTCCATTACAAGAAGTGCGGCAAAGGTGAAGAAGGAAAAGAGTGAAAACTATGAAGGACCAAGCCGAAGGTTTCAACATCTTTGGTCTACACATTATCCATATTCTTCAACTATGCCATTATCGCCTATGTCATGGAATTCGTCATCAGGTATGATTGGTAACCCTCAATGGGCTTATTTTAATCCTTGGATGCAATATAATTTCTTACGTCATGAAAGGGAATTACCAAGTCACTATACATTTGATTAGCTACAAGTTTGTTGCTGATCCAAAGGGCCGAAATACTTGATTTGTCATTTCACTTGTTTATTTTGGCTATATGTGATTTGAATGAAGTTTCCATGGTAATGGCCGATATTTACCTATCGTCCTAAGAGTATGTCAATGCATGGCCGGTGTAGTATTCTAACATCGTCCTTAGTTCGATTGAAGAGCGAGACAAGGTACGTGCTCATGGAAATTTATATGTATGCCTATATTACGATTGAATGGAGTTGAGACATCATGACCGATGTCATTGAATATATGCTGCATAGACCAATTCATAGCTGCAGAATTGGTTAGTGGGCTTATACTTTGTTTGGATATGATTTGGCTTATGCATCTTTGAGATCTATAAAAGGCCAAATCATAGCTGATTTTATTACTGAACATCGGATTAATGTCATGCATAATATTGATATTAGCCTTGTCTCTCTAGTACTATGGAGATTATGTTTTGATGGTTCAATTCATAGCAATGGCCAAAGTGTTGGTGTTGTTTATATATCTCTTTATGGTACTATTTTTGAAGCCTCATGCCGCTTAGAATATTTTTATGCACGATTAATCAAGGCCGAATATGCATTGTTATTCGGATTGACTGTTTTACTTGCTATAGGTGCTATACATATTGAGGCTTTCGGTGATTCGTTATGAGTAGTGCAACAAATATCAAAGGGTTATCAATGTTTTGACGAATCACTTATAGTTTATCTTGGGGTATGTCTAGATGCAAAATTTACCTTGGGTTGCATTAAAATTGTTCATATATTTAGACATGACAATTGAAGAGAGTTGGCATAGCAAGCATCCGGCTACCATGTTCTTCATGGTGTATTGCACATCTATCAATAGCCGATACTTATTCTTGCCAACATAGGTAAGGCCGAATTGGAGCTCACCACCTCGGCCACTAATGAAACTTTTATGCAGGCAAAGCAAGGATTGGAGGAAGTTCATTCTTGATTGTTTGCAAAATCCTAGCGAAAGGGTGAATAATATGGTTCGAAGGATGGCTTTGAGATACATATCTATGGAACCTTGTCATCGAATTGTTATATAAGTTGAGAAGTTTTGACCCAAGTTGCATCAAGAGGTTCAAATAAGCAACGACCGATATATGACTATCGTCCTAAGTAAAGACTTGGCCAATAAATAACTATCGCTCTTAGCATAAACATGGCCGATACATAATTATCGCCCTGAGAAATATAAATGGCCGATGGAGTGTTGACATCGTCCTTAGAACAAATACATTGCAAATTATTTTTCGGCACGCAAGTTTTGCCGAAAAACAGGGGGGCATGTGTTGACACTAGATTTTGGCACGGTCAAGAACTTAATTAATATGGCCTCAAATGGAGAAGTGATCTACATAAAAAAGTTTCGTATTATCGATATGAACATCTTTGAAGTTTGGGTCATCACCATCCGATCTCATCTCGAAGGGCGAAGTTGTGTTTGAAATACTGAGATTTTGTATTCAGAACACTATTCGGCTCATTACGCCCCCAAGATCACCTCGTATGGAAAAATGATCTGTACGGATTGTCTTCGTCTCGTCGAAACGATCGATTTCGATATACAAATCGTTCCAATCTGAGTTCGTATGCAAAAGTTAGAGCCATCAGAATGCAACTCTATCAAGAGGCAGAAAATGGCGCGCCCCACAAGACGCCATGTTTGATGGGTAGCGCGAGTATAACCTGTTTTGCGCGAGGTAGCGTGAATAATAGCCTGTTTTGCATGAGCGATTTGACCCTCAAGATGACCTCTGATAAAAAACATTCAACATGAAAGTTGTTCCTCTCATCGAAACTGTCAAGATTGTTTTTGGACTTGTTTCCATCCGAGGTCGTTTACCACCACAAAAAAGACCCGCAAGATGCAGCCAGTATAAACCGAACAGTTTTGGAAAGTTCAGATAAAACCAATCCGAATTTGACTAGGGTTTTGGACGTGAATCCAAGCCTTTTCCTTGCACAGGAAGTCCAGCCGTCTCTTATATACCTAAGGGGTGACGGCCGATTGAACAACACACAATCGATCAAATCATATACCACTTTCTATCTTTTTATCTTTCTCCTTAACCCTAGTTCTTCTTCTTCGTCGTTCTTCGTTCATTGTTCTTGTTGCAGGGCGGCGATCCACGAGGCCCTAGGGGCGACCAGGTCGACCTAGGGCAGCCCATAGCCGCCGCGCGTCCAGACGGGGTCCTTCCCGGACGTGTGGGGTTTCGGGTTCTTAAAAGCGCCCGCCGGATTGCTTGTGTACCGCGCTTCCGAATGGGTCTCCTTTGACGTGAGCTGTGGTGCATCACCCTCGGTGTTGGAGGTACACGGTGACGTGTTCATGTGCGAACACTATTCAAGAGTCCGTAGTAAAATAACATGAAGCTATTCTTTCCGTTCGATCTATCATAGAGTTCGTACTAGAATAACACCTTAAGACACAAATCAACCAAAACCCTAATGTCATCTAGATACTCCAATGTCACCTCAAGTATCCGTGGGTATGATTATACGATATGCATCACACAATCTCAGATTTATCTATTCAACCAACACAAAGAACTTCAAAAAATGCCCCAAAGTTTCTACTGGAGAGTCAAGACGAAAACGTGTGCCAACCCCTATGCATAAGTTCACAAGGTCACAGAACCCGCAAGTTGATCAGCAAAACATACATCAAGTAGATCACGTGAATATCCCATTGTCACCACAGATAAGCACATGCAAGACATACATCAAGTGTTCTCAAATTCTTAAAGACTCAATCTGATTAGATAACTTCAAAGGGAAAACTCAATCCATTACAAGAGAGTAGAGGGGGAGAAGCATCATAAGATCCAACTATAATAGCAAAGCTCGCGGTACATCAAGATCGTGCCAAATCAAGAACACGAGAGAGAGAGAGAGAGAGAGAGAGAGAGAGAGAGATCAAACGCATAGCTACTGGTACATACCCTCAGCCCCGAGGGTGAACTACTCCCTCCTCGTCATGGAGAGCGCTGGGATGATGAAGATGGCCACCGGTGAGGGATCCCCCCTCCGGCAGGGTGCCAGAACAGGGTCCCGATTGGTTTTTCGTGGCTACAGAGACTTGCGGCGGCGGAACTCCCGATCTAAGTTTCTTTTCGGGGGTTTCTGTATTTATAGAATTTTTGGCGTTGGTCTCACATCAGGGGGGTCTCCGAGTCATCCACGAGGTAGGGGGGCGCATCCTCCACCCTCGTGGATGGCTCGGGACTCTTCTGGCCCAACACTTTTACTTCGGGGGCTTCTTTTGGTCCATAAAAAATCCACAAAAATTGGCAAGTCAATTGGACTCCATTTGGTATTCTTTTTCTGTAAAATCCAAAATAAGGAAAAAACAGAAATTGGCGCTGGGCTCTAGGTTAATAGGTTAGTCCCATAAATCATAAAAATAGCATATAAATGCATATAAAACACCCTAGATGGATAATATAATATCATGGAACAATCAAAAATTATAGATACGTTGGAGACGTATCATAGTGCAACTTATATGTGGCACCGCCGTTTAGGTCATATTGGTGTAAAGCGCATGAAGAAACTCCATGCTGATGGACTTTTGGAATCACTTGATTATGAAACACTTGATGCTTGCAAACCATGCCTTATGGGCAAGATGACTAAGACTCCGTTCTCCAGAACAATGGAGCGAGCAACTAACTTATTGGAAATAATACATGCTGATGTATGCAGTCTGATGAGTGTTGAGGCTTGCGGCGGGTATTCTTATTTTCTGACCTTCACAGATGATTTGAGCAGATATGGGTATATCTGCTTGATGAAACATAAGCCTGAAACATTTGAAAAGTTCAAAGAATTTCAGAGTGAAGTGGAAAATCATCATAACAAGAAAATAAGGTTTCTACGATCTGATCATGGAGGTGAATATTTGAGTTATGAGTTTGGCCTTCATTTAAAACAATGTGGAATAGTTTGACAACTCACGCCACCTGGAACACCACAGTGTAATGGTGTGTCCGAACATCGTGACCGTACTTTATTAGATATGGTGCGATCTATGATGTCTTTTACCGATTTACCACTATCTTTTTGGGGTTATGCATTAGAGACAGCTGCATTCACGTTAAATAGGGCACCATCTAATCCGTTGAGACGACACCGTATGAACTGTGGTTTGGCAAGAAACCTAAGCTGTCGTTTCTTAAAGTTTGGGACTGCGATGCTTATGTGAAAAAGCTTCAACCTGATAAGCTCGAACCCAAATCGGAGAAATGCGTCTTCATAGGATACCTAAAGGAGACTGTTGGGTACACCTTCTATCATAGATCCGAAGGCAAGATATTCGTTGCTAAGAATGGAACCTTTCTAGAGAAGGAGTTTCTCTCGAAAGAAGTGAGTGGGAGGAAAGTAGAACTTGATGAGGTAATTGTACCTTCTCCCGAATTGGAAAGTAGTTCATCACAGAAATCAGTTTCAGTGATTCCTACACCAATTAGTGAGGAAGCTAATGATGACGATTATGAAACTTCAGATCAAGTTACTACCGAACCTCGTAGGTCAACCAGAGTATGGTCCGCACTAGAGTGGTACGGTAATCCTGTTCTGGAAGTCATGTTACTAGACCATCATGAACCAACGAACTATGAGGAAGCGATGATGAGCCCAGATTCCGCGAAATGGCTTGAGGCCATGAAATCTGAGATGAGATCCATGTATGAGAACAAAGTATGGACTTTGATTGACTTGCCCGATGATCGGCGAGCCATTGAGAATAAATGGATCTTCAAGAGGAAGACGGACGCTGATAGTAGTGTTCCTATCTACAAAGCTCGAATTGTCGCAAAAAGTTTTTCGACAAGTTCAAGGTGTCGATTACGATAAGATTTTCTCAGTCGTAGCGATGCTTAAGTCTGTCCGAATCATGTTAGCAATTGCCACATTTTATGAAATCTGGCAAATGGATGTCAAAACTACATTCCTTAATGGATTTCTTAAAGAAGAGTTGTATATGATACAACAAGAAGGTTTTGTCAACCCTAAAGGTGCTAACAAAGTGTGCAAGCTCCAGCGATCCATCTATGTGCTGGTTCAAGCATCTCGAAGTTGGAATATACACTTTGATAAGGTGATCAAAGCATATGGTTTTATACAGACTTTTGGTGAAGCCTGTATTTACCAGAAAGTGAGTGGGAGCACTACAACCTTTCTGATAAGTATATATGAATGGCATATTGTTGATCAGAAATGATGTAGAATTTTATGGAAAGCATAAAGGAGGTTTTGAAAGGAGTTTTTCAAAGAAACACCTCGGTAAACCTGCTTACATATTGAGCATCAAAGATCTATAGATATAGATCAAGACGCTTGATATGTTTTCTCAATGAGTACATACCTTGACAAGTTTTGAAGTAGTTCAAAATGGAACAGTCAAAGAAGGAGTTCTTGCCTGTGTTGCAAGGTGTGAAGTTGAGTAAAGACTCAAAACCCGACCACGATAGTAAATAGAAAGAGAATGAAAAGTCATTCCCTATGCCTCAGTCATAGGTTCTATAAAGTATGTTATGTTGTGTACCAGACCTATTGGATACCTTAGCATGATTTTGGCAAGGGAGTACAATAGTGATCTAGGAGTAGATCATTGGACAACGGTCAAAATTATCCTCAGAGGACTAAGGAAATATTTTCTCGGTTATGGAGGTGATAAAAGATTTCGTCGTAAAGAGTTACGTCGATGCAAGCTTTGACACCGATCTAGATGACTCTAAGTCTCGATCTAGATACATATTGAAAGTGGGACCAATTAGCTAGAGTAGCTCCATGCAGAGTATTGTAGACATAGAAATTTGCAAAATACATACGGATCTGAATATTGCAGACCCGTAGACTAAAATTACTCTCACAGGCAAAACATGATCATACCTTATTACTCTTGGGTGTTAATCACATAGTGATGTGAATTAGATTATTGACTCTAGAAAACGTTTTGAGTGTTGGTCACATGGCGATGTGAACTATGGGTGTTAATCACATAAAGATGTGAACTATTGGTGTTAAATCACATGGCGATGTAAACTAGATTATTGAATCTAGTGCAAGTGGGAGACTGAAGGAAATATGTCCTAGAGGCAATAATAAAGTTGTTATTTATATTTCCTTATATCATGATAAATGTTTATTATTCATGCTAGAATTGTATTAACCGGAAACTTAGTACATGTGTAAATACATAGACAAAACAGAGTGTCCCTAGTATGCCTCTACTTGACTAGCTTGTTAATCAAAGATGGTTAAGTTTCCTGACCATAGAAATGTGTTGTCATTTGATGGACGGGATCACATCATTAGAGAATGATGTGATGGACAAGATCCATCCATTAGCTTAGCATAAATGATCGTTTAGTTTTATTGCTATTGCTTTCATCGTGACTTATACATGTTCTACTCCCGAATACCGGAGGAACACCTTGTGCGCTATCAAACGTCACAACGTAACTGGGTGATTATAAAGATGCTCTACAGGTGTCTCCGATGGTGTTTGTTGAGTTGGCATAGATCGAGATTAGGATTTGTCACTCCGTGTATCGGAGATGTATCTCTGGGCCCTCTCCGTAATGCACATCACTATGAGCCTTGAAAGCAATGTGACTAATGAGTTAGTTGCGGGATGATGCATTACAGAACGAGTAAAGAGACTTGCTGGTAACGAGATTGAACTAGGTATGATGATACCGACGATAGAATCTCGGGCAAGTAACATACCGATGACAAAGGGAACAACGTATGTTGTTATGCGGTTTGACCGATAAAGATTTTTGTAGAATATGTAGGAGCCAATATGAGCATCCAGGTTCCGCTATTGGTTATTGACCGGAGATGTGTCTCGGTCATGTCTACATAGTTCTCGAACCCGTAGGGTCCGCACGCTTAACGTGCGATGACGATTTGTATTATGAGTTATGTGATTTGATGTACCAAAGTTTGTTCGGAGTCCCGGATAAGATCACGGACATGACAAGGAGTCTCGAAATGGTCGAGAGGTAAAGATTCATATATTGGAAGGTTGCATTCGGACATCAGAATGGTTCCGAGTGATTTGGGTTTTTTTTCGGAGTACCGGGAAGTTGCCGGAACCCCCGTGGAAAGATATGGGCCTTATGGGCGATAGGAGGGAGGCTAACCAGCCCACAAGGGGCTGGTGCGCTCCCCACAAGGGAGGAGGCCAAATTGGACTTGGGAAGGGGGCGCCACCCCCCTTTCCTTCTCCTACTCCCTCTCCTTCCCCTTTTCCCCCTTCGGTAGAAGGAAAAAAGGGTGGGGCCGTATCCTACTAGGACTGGAGTCCTAGTAGGACTCCCCTCTCCCTGGCGCGCCCCTTGTTGGCTGGCCTCCTCCTCCCCTCCTTTATATACGGGGGCAGGGGGGCACCCCAAAGGCACAACAGACAATCTCTTAGCCGTGTGCGGTGCCCCCCTCCACAGTTCAACACCTCGGTCATAGCGTCGTAGTGCTTAGGTGAAGCCCTGCGCCGGTAACTTCATCATCGCTGTCATCATGCCGTCGTGCTAACGAAACTCTCCCTCGGCCTCAACTGGATCAAGAGTTTGAGGGACATCATCGAGCTGAACGTGTGCAGATCGCGGAGGTGCCATGCAATCGGTACTTGATTGGTTGGATCGCGAAGACGTTCGACTACATCAACCGTGTTACTAATTGTTTCCGCTTTCGGTCTACGAGGGTACGTGGACACACTCTCCTCACTCGTTGCTATGCTTCTCCTAGATAGATCTTGCGTGATCGTAGGCAAATTTTTTGAAATACTACGTTCCCCAACAGATCATATCTACTATACGATTCACGTTCGACCTTTCGGTCTCCAGTGTTCTGAGGCCATGTCTGTACATGCTAGGCTCGTCAAGTTTAACCCGAGTATTCCGCATGTGCAAAACTGTCTTGCACCTGTCGTATGTGAACGTAGAGCCTATCACACCCGATCATCACGTGGTGTCTCAGCACGACGAACTGTCGCAACAGCGCATACTCAGGGAGAACACTTATACCTCGAAATTTTAGTAAGGGATCATCTTATAATGCTACCGCCGTACTAAGCAAAATAAGATGCATAAAAGATAAACATCACATGCAATCCAAATATGTGACATGATATGGCCATCATCATCTTGTGCCTTTGATCTCCATCTCCAAAGCACCGTCATGATCTCCATCGTCACCGGATTGACACCTTGATCTCCATCGTAGCGTCATTGTCGTCTCGCCAACTATTGCTTCTACAACTATCGCTAACGCATAGTGATAAAGTAAAGCAATTACATGGCGTTTGCATTTCATACAATAAAGCGACAACCATAAGGCTCCTGCAGTTGCCGATAACTTTTACAAAACATGATCATCGTATACAATAACGTATATCATATCATGTCTTGATCATATCACATCACAACATGCCCTGCAAAACCAAGTTAGACATCCTCTACTTTGTTGTTGCAACTTTTACGTGGCTGCTACGAGCTTCTAGTAAGAACCGTTCTTACCTACGCATCAAAACCACAACATTGATTTATCAAGTTTGCTGTTTTAACCTTCAACAAGGACTGGCCGCAGTCAAATTTGATTCAACTAAAGTTGGAGAAACAGACACCCACCAGCCACCTTTATGCAAAACTAGTTGCATGTCTATTAGTGGAACCGGTCTCATGAACGTGATCATGTAAGGTTGGTCCGGGCCGCTTCATCCAACAATATCGCCGAATCAAAATAAGACATTGGTGGTAAGAAGTATGACGATCACCGTCCACAACTCTTTGTGTTCTACTCATGCATATCATCTACGCATAGACCTGGCTCTGATACCACTGTTGGGAAACATAACATGCAATTTTAAAAAATTCCTACGCTCACACAAGATCTATCTAGGAGATACATAGCAACAAGAGGGGCGGAGTGTGTCCACGTACCCTCGTAGACCGAAAGCGGAAGAGTTTGACAACGCAGTTGATGTAGTCAAACTTCTTCTCGTTCCGACCGATCAAGCACCGAACGTAAGGCACCTCCGAGTTTTTCACATGTTCAGCTCGATGATGTCCCTCGAACTCTTGATCCAGCAAAGTGTCGAGGGAGAGTTCCGTCAGCACGACGGTGTGGTGACGGTGATGGTGAAGTGATCCGTGCAGGGCTTCGCCTAAGCACTACGTGAATATGACCGGAGGCGTAAACTGTGGAGGGGGGCGCCGCACACGACTAGGAATCAATGTTATGTGTTCTAGCGGTGCCCCCCCTCATATATATAGGTTGGAGGGGAGGAGAGGCAACCAAGGGGGTGCCCCAAGTAGGAGGAATCCTACTTGGGCGCCTCCCAATTCGGCCTCCCCCCTTCCATATTCATCCGGAGGGGGAAGGAAGGAGGAGGGAGGAGAGAAGGAAGGGGGATGCCGAATCCCTCCCCTTCCTTTCTCTCTTCCCCTCTTTCCTTCCTCCGTATTTTGGCCTACATGGGGCGCACCAGCCCCCTAGGAGCTGGTCTGTCCCTTTTTTGGCCCATTAGGCCCATGTAGTTGCCGGGGGGATGCCCGAAACCCCTTCCGGTGACCCGATATGTACCCGGTACCCCCGGACACTGCCGGTGTCCGAATATTATCATCCTATATATGAATCTTTACCTCTCGGCCATTTCTAGACTCCTCGTCATGTCTGTGATCTCATCCGGGACTCCGAACAACATTCGGTCACCAAATCACATAACTCATATAATACAAATTCGTCATCGAACGTTAAGCGTGCAGACCCTACGGGTTCGAGAACTATATAGACATGACCGAGACACCTCTCCGGTCAATAACCAACAGCGGAACCTGGATGCTCATATTGGTTCCTACATATGCTACGAAGATCTTTATCGGTCATACCGCAATGACAACATACGTAATTCCCTTTGTCATCGGTATGTTACTTGCCCGAGATTCGATTGGCAGTATCTTTATACCTAGTTCAATCTCGTTACCGGCAAGTCTCTTTACTCATTCCGTAATACATCATCCCGTAACTAACTCATTAGTCACATTGCTTGCAAGGCTTATTATTGTGAACGCATGTGAATAGGTAGTACTTCCTCCGTTCCTAAATGTAAGTCTTTGTAGAGATTTCACTAGATGGACTACATACGGAGCAAAATAAATGAATCCACACTTAAAATGCATCTATATACATTTGTATGTAGTTTATAGTGGAATCTCTACAAAGACTTATATTTAGGAACGGAGGGAGTAGTTAGCATTGTAAAATATCCGGCAACAAGATATCCTTATCCCTACCCGGCTGTTTAGATGGATTAAGTTAGTTGTAACAAGAACCTAACCCATGTATATCTCATGTATATCTCTAATATAAGTAGATGAGCAGCCGGAGGCTTTACTCATGGCAAACACATCTTCTCTCCATCACGTATTGCTTTTTTCACTTGGTAATTAGAGCAGATCCACCATGGTTGGCACCACCCTTGCCCTGACCACTGACGCCGCCGGGTCGTCCTCCTCCATCGCTGCGCTGCCTCCACTCAGCGCCTTCATCACCATCAAGCTCGGGGCCGGCAACTTCCTTCTCTGGAAGGTGCAGGTCACGACCGGCCTCTGCGTGCACAACGCCATGGGTTACGTCGACGGATCGATACCCGCGCCGCCTCAGATGATCGTCATCGGCCCCAACCCCACCTACACCACCTGGTTCAGGCAGGACAAGCTGGTGCTGGGTGCCCTCCTTTCGTCCATGACCGAGGAGATCCTTGGGCAAGTGATGAACTGCACCACCGCCGCCCAGGTATGGGCCGCCCTCAACGCCATGTTCGCCTCGTCGAACCGAGTGCGTGTGAATCAGATCCGCACGCAGCTGTCCAATCTGAAGAAGAAGGACATGACAGCCACCGACTACTTCAACAAGATGAAGAGTCTCGCCGACACCATGGAGTCCATCGGGAAGCCTCTCGACGACGAGGACATCATGGGCTTCATCACCGGTGGCCTCGGCTCCGAGTATGACCCCTTGGTGGCAGCGGTCAACACCAGCACCACCGTGATCCCACTTGGAGATTTCTTCTCCTACCTGCTGTCCTTCGAGCAGCGCCTTGAGCAACACAGCGCCCAATAGGAGCTGCACTCCTCCGCCAACAGCGTCGCTCGCTACAACCCCAACTCCGCCAACCGGGGTGGTAAGCGTAGCGAACGTGGCGGGAACCGCAGCGACGACGGCCGCAGCAACGGCTCTGGAAGAGGCTGCAATGATCACCGCAAGAAGGTCAAATGCCAAGTCTGCCGCAACCACGACCACGACGCGCTAAGCTGCCGTCAACGCTTCAACCACGCCTACCATGCCGATGGGACTGACTCCCGGTCGGCCAACGCCGTCCACACCAGCGCATACCAGACCGATCCTAACTGGTACATGGACTCGGGGGCAACCGACCACCTCACCAGCGACCTCGATCGCCTTGCTGTTCAGGAGCGCTACACTGGAAAGGAGCAAGTTCAGGTCGCCAATGGCTCAGGTTTGCACATATCGCACGTTGGCCATTCCTCGATTCCGGGCTTAGACAGACCACTTCATCTAAACAATATTCTTCGTGTTCCCGAACTTAGTACAAATCTACTCTTTGTTCACAAAATTGTGACTGACAATCATGCTTATGCTAAGTTCTTTCTTGATTATTTTGTCCTCAAGGATCAGGCCACGAAGAGAGTACTTCTACGCGCTAGAAGTCGAGGAGGTCTTTATCCGGTGCCAAGCTCCTGTCTCCGTCGTCCGCCGCGGCCGCCGTCGTCTTGTCATGGTTTCTTTGCTGCCAAACATGCACCTGATCTATGGCATCAGCGGCTCGGCCACCCGTCTTCACCAATTGTTGCATCTATCCTTAGGTCCAATAAAATAGCTTGTGCACCAAATAATGATCAGACTTTCATTTGTGATGCTTGCCAGCGTGGCAAAGTTCATCAACTTCCTTATAATAGGTCCAGTCATGTTACGACATCTCCTCTTGAAATTGTACACACCGATGTTTGGGGTCCTGCTATCACCTCAGTTGGTGGCTTCAAATATTATGCCAGTTTCTTAGATGATTACAGTCGTTTCACATGGCTCTACCTTTTAAAGCATAAGTCTGAAGTTGAGACCGCCTTCTACTCTTTTCAGAAACTTGCTGAACACTCGCTTAATGCCAAAATCCGCACGGTTCAGTCCGACCGGGATGGGGAATACCGTCGTCTACATCGCTATTTTATCCGCACTGGCATCATTCACCGGGTCACTTGCCCGCACACTTCTCAGCAAAATGGCATTGCCGAGCGCAAGCACATGCATATAGTGGAAACCGGCATCGCTCTCCTCGCCCAGTCCTCGGTCCCTGTCCGTTTCTGGGACGAGGCCTTCCCGACCGCTTGCTATCTTATAAACCGTATGCCGAGTCGGGTTCTTCGGAACGATACTCCCGTCTCATGTTTGTTCAATGAGAAGCTTGACTACTCGTTTTTACGGGTCTTCGGCTGTGCGTGCTGGCCTAATCTGCACCCATACAACGCTCGAAAGCTTTCTTTTCACTCACGTCAATGCGTCTTCTTGGGCTATAGCAATATGCACAAAGGTTATAAGTGTCTCGATCGGTCTACTGGAAGGGTCTACATTTCCCGGGATTTAGTGTTTGATGAACGTGCTCTTCCGTTCTCCATTCCATCCACCCCAGCTACGCCTCCTGCTAACCTGAACCCGCCCTCATGTTTCCCAGTCACTGAGCCCGTAATACAGGATGACTCACGGCGCTATGACTTGAGCCTGATGCGATCTAACACCTCCTCCAGTTTTTCTCTTGGTAAACACTTGTGTCCGTTGCGCCGGCGGAACGTTGCGCTGGACGCAACCTACGCACACGCTTGTGTAGTACAGATAGAAGCCAGAAAAAATGACCCGCGCGACGTGGCCCCCATCCGTGTGTTCTCTCCCCACCTTATCTCTTCGCCTCCTCTCGAATCATCTATCTCTCTCGTCAATTCCCCACGAGCTAGCCCCTGGTTCTCCATGGCCGCCATCAATTTTGTTGCTGCGCTCAGCCAACCTCCTCCCCCGTCGTGGCTAGCGAACCACCTCCCATTCCAACTCCGGCCATCTCCACGACGCATAGCGAGCGCGTTGCTCTGTTGCAGACCTCTCCCGCAGCGCCGCGGACCCCACGGGGCGGCTGGAGGTGCTGGGCGCGCTGGGCCGCCCGTGCTGTCTGCTGTGAAGCGCATCGGGAGTTGTTGGACCTCCAGCGGCCGTGCTGCGACGAGCCACAGCATCGACCAAAGCTGCGGCGGGGTTGCATCAGGATGCTGGAACCAACAAGATCTGGTGCTGCTACCGGCCACGTCGCGTGCTGGAACCGGAGACCCCCGATGCTACTATCGGTTGCGTCTTCGGGAACACAAGCTGCGGTGTGTTGTTGCTGCTACTAAGCTTTTTGCTGGAACCATTATTAAGTTTTGCTGGAACCGGCAATCTTTTGGCTTCAAATGATTACTGAAAGTTTTTGTTGCTTTAGATTTTTTGCTGGAACCATTGTTCAATTTTGCTGGAACCGGCAAATCTTTTTGCTTCAACCGATTACCGAAAGCTTTTGTTACTTTAGATTTTTTGCTGGAACCGTCATTCATTTTTGCTGGAACCAGTAAATGTTTTTGCTTCAACCTTTACCAAAGTTTTTTTTTCTTTTAGATTTTTGCTGGAACCACTACTAAAATTTGCTGGAACCACCAAATCATTTTGCTTCAACCAAGTACTCGAGGTTTTTGTGGTGGCATTCATGGTGAGCGGAGGCAGCCGAGGCGAGCGCGGTGGCATGTGTGGCCGGCGATGACAGCGGTACCATGGCTGCAACGGCGACGACGGAAAAGCTGCTACTAGCGACCTATTTTTTGCTGCGACTAACAGGAAATTTGCTACCAGCGGGGATGGAGAGAGCTGATGTGAACGGGACTGCCGGAGGGCTGCGACGGTGGAGATGGTGGCCAGAGGTGCTGGAAGACGGAGACACTTGCAGCCGGCGCAATAGTTGATGCGTGTGGGCTGCATCTGGTCTGCGATCCTCTTTTGTCGGGGGTATCTGAACTTCTGAAGACCAGCGCGTGGACGATGACGGCGACGTATCTAACGACTGACAATACTCTAGTCTAATTTAATCAGTCGGGTGCTAGGCGACCGGCCGAAAATTGGGCCGGTGCGCCGGCGCCTAGCACTGGCCTTTTCTCTTTCTGATGGTACAGGTACACCCGGCTCTTCGCCGCCGCCGTCGTCGACCTCGCCGTCACCTGCACCGGCCTCCTCGGGGCGTCGCCCTGCAACTGCGTCATCACCACCACCTGCTACCTCGTCAGGTCGAACGGCTGCCACGACAGTCGATTCTATTGCCATGGCGGACGTTCCAGCAACTCCCTCGTCCAGTAGATCGGCTGCCACGACGGCTGATTCTACTGCCCTAGCAGATGATCTGGCGCCTCGCGACAGAGCTACCTTGGCGGACCTTGACGCCCCCAGCCTGGCTGTTGCTGGGTCTGACGTCATGGCGCCCGCCTCCCCGTTCATGACTTGGTCTCCGCCCACAGCTTCTGCTTCGCCTTCTACACCAACGACATCGACCACTCCGTCGTCCCCGCCTGCGCCTCGTCCGGTGCTGCCACCGGCGGCCTCGCATCAGATGGTGACCCGGCTCAAGAATAATGTCATCAAGACGCTGAAACCGTCAGATGGCACTGTTCGGTACGACCCGCGCCGTCGTGCGTTCCTTCCCGTGCCCACCTCGTCACGCCAGGCCCTCTCTGATGAACGGTGGCGTGCCGCCATGCTCGAAGAATTTCGTGCACTTCAAGCAAATAACACGTGGTCACTTGTTCCTCGGCCTCCCCGTCAAAATGTCATCGGTTGTAAAATGGGTGTTCAAGGTGAAAGAGCATCCCGATGGCACCATTGACAAGTATAAGGCTCGTCTGGTTGCGAAAGGGTTCACCCAGCGCCACGGTATTGACTACACCGCACCTTCAGCCCAGTTGTTAAGCCGGCCACCGTCCGTCTTGTGCTCTCCCTTGCCGTGGCGCGCAACTGGGATCTCCGTCATGTAGATCCCAGTTGACGAGAGTGCCTACATGTAGCAGCCGCCTGGTTTTGAAGATGCTCAACACCCATCCTATGTTTGTCGTCTGCACAAAGCAATCTATGGGTTAAAGCAATCACCACACACTTGGTATTCTCGTCTCAGCCAGCGTCTCCAAGAACTTGGTTTTGTCCCATCCCGAGCAGATGTGAGTTTGTTTGTACTTAGCCGACCAGACCTTCATATATACATACTTGTGTATGTCGATGACATCATCGTTGCCAGCTCCTGTCCGATGGCAACCACACGGCTGCTCGCTCAGCTCTCTGCCTCGTTCCCGGTCAAGGATCTTGGCCCGCTGAACTACTTTCTAGGCATTGAGGTGTCTCGCAATTCAGGGGGATGACGCTCAATCAGAAGAAGTACGCACTGGATCTTCTTCATCGTGCACACATGGAGAATTGCAAGCCTGTGTCAACACCTATGTCAATACAGGACAAGTTGTCGGTTCAAACCGGCACCGCTCTCTCGGCTGATGATGCCTTCGCCTATCGCAGTACCGTTGGCGGCCTTCAGTACCTCACCTTGACGCGTCCAGATCTTTCATTTGCTGTGAACAAGGTCTGTCAATTCTTGGCTGCACCAACTGATGTCCATTGGGAAGCTGTCAAGCAAATTCTTCGGTATGTGAAAGGCACCGTGAACACCGGGCTGCGTATTCGCAAGGCTTCTTCCACTTTGCTCAGCATCTTCACGGATGCGGACTGGGCTGGTTGTATCGATGACCGGCGGTCGACGGGCGGCTATGCCATCTTCTTTGGCCCAAACCTCATCTCCTGGAGTGCTCGCAAACAGCCTACGGTCTCGAGGTCATCAACTGAAGCTGAGTACAAAGCACTAGCTAATGGTACTACTGAGGCAATATGGGTTCAGTCATTGCTCAAAGAGTTGAATATAACTCAGCCGCGTGCACCGGTTCTGTGGTGTGACAACCTGGGTGCCACTTACTTGACTGCGAATCCTATTCCATGCAAGGACCAAGCACATTGAAGTGGACTTTCACTTTGTAAGAGAAAAGGTGGCTCTTGGAGCACTAGAGGTGCGGTTCATCTCCTCTGAAGATCAGATCGCCGATGCTTTCACCAAGCCGTCCACTAAGCTCATGCTACAGCGTCTTCGAACCAATCTCAACCTCTCTCTCGGATGAGATTGAGGGGGAATGTGAACGCATGTGAATAGATAGTAGTTAGCATTGTAAAATATCCGGCAACAGGATATACTTATCCCTACTCGGCTGTTTAGATAGATTAAGTTAGTTGTAACAAGAAACTAACCCATGTATATCTGATGTACGAGTCATCTATTTTAGAACGGAGAGAGTATATCTCTAATATAAGTAGATGAGCAGCCGGAGGCTTTACTCACGGCAAACACATCTTCTCTCCATCACGTATTGCTTTTTTCACTATTATGATGTGCATTATCGAGAGGTCCCAGAGATACCTCTCTGATACTCGGAGTGACAAATCCTAATCTCGATCTATGCCAACCCAACAAACACCTTTGGAGATGCCTGTAGAGCATCTTTATAATCACCCAGTTACATTGTGACGTTTGATAGCACATAAGCTATTCCTCCGGTATCCGGGAGTTGCATAATCTCATAGTCAAAGGAATATGTATATGCCATGAAGAAAGCAATAGCAATAAAACTTAACGATCATTATGCTAAGCTAACGGATGGGTCTTGTCCATCACATCATTCTCCTAATGATGTGATCATGTTCATCAAATGACAACACATTTCTATGGTTAGGAAACTTAACCATCTTTGATTAACGAACTAGTCTAGTAGAGGCTTACTAGGGACACTGTGTTTTGTCTATGTATCCACACATGTATCAAGTTTTCGGTTAATACAATTCTAGCATGAATAATAAACATTTATCATGATATAAGGAAATATAAATAACAACTTTATTATTTCCTCTAGGGCATATTTCCTTCAGGCTCTGACTCTTGGAGCTCGCAGGACGACGCAGGTTGGACAGTTGCCCGGTGTGGTTGCTGCTCCGGCCGTGGGTGGCTCCACGGTAGCTTGGCAGGTCGACATCGGTGGCGGTTGGCATGTTCCGGTGCCGGCTCGTCTGTAGGCGGCTTGTGTCGGCCTTCGATCCTTCTACTCGTCGTCCGGGCGCTACTTTTATCGAAGGGTTGGCCATCTCCCAGCTGTGGTTCATCACTCGTCTCATGTCCGGGGCCGCAGGGCCGAGCTCGTCTCGCGCCAGACAGCAAGACCGATCTCGTCTCGCGCCCGACAGCAGGAAGCTCATCTCGCGCCCGGGGCTGCAGGACGGGGCGACGAAGGCCAGTTTTGGCTGGCCTATTGGGTCTCGGCGCTGGGGGCCGCCCAGGGCTGCGAAAGGCGGAACCTTTCCGCTCATCTCTTTGGTTGGGGTAGCGGCGGGTCTTGGGTGAGGTGATGTCGTCTTGGATGCTGGGGCGGCGGCCTAGTGGTGGTAGCGCGATGCTCATGGGTAGAGCTCGTGGCTCGGTGCTGCCCGGTGGCCATGGCCGTGCGGGCAGCGTGGTAGCCGGGGTGTGGCGTTCCGGTGGCGGTGAGTGTTGGCCGGGGTGAAAACCTGTTCTATCTTTGGCGGCGACGTTGAAACTCATTCCCTTCTTGAAGGCGTCGCCGCGGTTCTCATTGCCTGTCGTCTTGCTCTAGAGAAAACTCCGATCCTCGGATCGGGCGGTGCCGGCGCTCCGGTGTCGTTTTCTTTCTGAAGGCGCCATCTTGGAGTCAACGGTTCGTCGTATGCGGCTGCATCTCTTCCGTAGTGATATGGGTGATGTTGCTGCGCTCAGCGCTATATATCCTACCCTATGTGTGTGCGTGTGTTGTGGTGGCATGCGTTTGTACCGACTGTTGATGATCATTGCTTTATATATAAAGCGGTACGAAAGCCTTTTTCGAAAAATTAAGAAACACACAAAAAGGTGAGGGTCAGCCTTTGGCTTGTCTAGAAAAAGTATCAATGACCTATTAATGTCGTGCTTTAAAATTCGATTCTTCGAGCCTATAATTAGGACATCCTTACTTTAGTCATGCAAAAAGAAAAAAAGTTTGATACGCGATTACTTGAGTCATTAACTAAAGATAGATACTACGATGAATCAACCAAGAGTAAAATAACCGCAAATGAAGGGATAGATATTTGCCAGCAAAGAGAAGAGACCAAAAGCGAAGGAAAAAGCCCAAGGGCAAAAGCCATGGGAGCGGCGAACCAGCTCGCCACACCCGGCACATCCGACGGCCACACTCAAACTCATGCGCATCTCCCTCGCTCTTGTCCCGTACTGTAGTACGTGTATAATCAGTCCAGCTCAGCACCCCACTCTCTCTCTCCCTCGCTCCCGCCGACTGCTGGGCCCCAGCCACACATCACGTGTCCCACACTACGCGGTCGCTACACACACTCCCACCTCCCAACCACCCCGCCGTCCGATGGGCCCCGCGTTGAAACGGACCCCGACGTCAGCTTCTCCGTGCCGTGCGATCAAAAATGGCCGCGCCGCAGCTGGTCCGTTGGTTATTATTACCACCCCCCGCCGTCCGGTCGCAACGCCCCGCCCCGCCCCGCCCGGTGGTGACCTGTCTGGTGTGTCGTCTTCCCCGCGGCAAGCCAAGCCAAGCCAGCGATCGGTCGCCTGGTCCAATCCTCAGCCCGGCCGGTTTCACCGCTCCCTTCTCCACCGCCTTTCTGTCCTTGCCCTCTTCTCCCGCTGCAACCACCTCTCCCAACCCTAGCTAGAGGCCTCCTCTCCCCCGGGGCGGCCACGGCTTTCGGAGCCGCAACTCCTGCCCATGGCGCAGATCGAGCCCGTAAGTGTTTCTCCGCGCTTCCGCTTCCGCTTCCTTTTGCACTGTCAAATTTGGCGGTAAATCAATCGTCTCTCCGTCTACTCTTGGCTCGGGGTTGGGTTGGGTTCAGCTTGCTTGTTAACCGAGTGTCATCCGCTGCCGCTGGGTTGTAACTGGAAACGCGTCGCGGCCGTTTGGAACCAACCTAGGGAACTGCCCGAGCGAATCAACTGTGCGCTCTGCTGTTGGTTGGCTTCCTACTTGGTAATGGTAGGGATAAGAAGAGCAGGGAGAACCAACTGCTGTTAAACTTCCCTGCATTTTTACCGCAACTGGTCGGCCCAGTTTTTTGGTGTGGGCTGGACTGGAGCAGATACAATTTTTGCTGTTTGCTGCTCATTGTTATGGCCGGCTGTTAAGTGAGAAGCGAATTGTAAATCGCAATGAGGCAACACTGTATCCCGCTTGCACATTTTTCTACTACTGCCAAAGCGTAAACATCATCCTAGAATTAATCGTTTGTAATTTTTCTTTAAAATATAATGCTGCAGGTGTTTGACCAAGGAATGGATCCATTTCTTGCTAGGCTGACCATACCAGCAGCCAACACTAGCCAATCCCGATGTACACCTCACAATGGTTTGTCCTTGCTCGATCAGCCTTCTCTCGACACACCCTCGTCTTTGGAAGGTTCACCAGTGCCACCACCGCCATCCTTGTTCTCCTGCAATTGCAGCTGTGATATCGGAAGCAACTTTGAGGCGTTTGCAACTGTAATGTCGCGGCTACATCAACACCTTCTGGATGCAGATGCAGAGATCAATTACACAGAGTACTTAGATTTGATGAAACTGGAAGTCGATCAACAGCTTAATAGGCTCAAGGAGGATATGATGCTCTTGAAAAGCCATAATTTTGTTCATGACAGTGATGCAGATGTTTCATGCCCTGTGATATGCCGTCATGGAAAGCCAATAGTAGAGATAGATGAGGGGTTCAATGACCTAAAGCTACTCTTGATAGTGGTGTTCCGGCAAATTAAGGACATGTTGAGCCTGTTCAACGCTTCAATTCACGATCTTCAGTGGGAGCATGACTTGCAATTAGAGGTCACCGGCATTATGATTGGAGACTGTATCAGAACTCTTGAGAATGAGCTAGAGAGGAGGTTTTTTGAACAAAGTTCCATTGTCAACAGTCTAAGGAAGAACCGGAAGGAAACTGTGGTTCAGTGTGGTGCAATCCGTCAAGAGTTGATGTCTATATCGGATATGCTGTTACCTTCAGAAGATGAATCACATAGTCCCCACAGTAAGCATGAAAATCTAGGTAACAGGAGTAACAGATGGAAATACAATCTCTTAAGAAAGAAAACAGGGGAGGAACACTCTGCATCTTCCAGTGTGGAAACCAAGAAGTCTGCAACACAGAGATCTGTAAGTCCCAGAGAAGTAATTTCCGAAAAATCTGACTTTCGGCATCTCAGGGGTTCAACTGGGGAAGAAATCATAAACTACTTCAGATCTGAGATTAGTAAATTAAAGAGATTGCATGAATTGTACTTACAAGATAAAACGGAAGAGCTGTTCAAATTCAAACGAGAGAAGGCGTCATTAGATCTTAAGCATGATCTAGAATTTGAGCATCTAAGAAAGAAAGTTCCTGACATCATTTCAAGGGTTGACACAATCATTTCTAGTACCATAAAGGCACCTACAGTTTGCAGCACTAGCGAGGCACTTGAGGAAAATTGCAGATTGAATAATAAAATTGATTCATTATACCTTGAAAACCAGCAGCTTAGCGGTTTGCTTGCAGAAAAGATGAATGATATTAAGGAATTATCGTGCCAGATATCTGATGCCAGGAGGGAAATATCACTTCGATTGTCACTTGAAGAACAAATTATGAGACAAGTCGGCACCATTAAAGGAGACTATGAGGATCTCTATGTTGAAAGCACTATTAGAGATGAAGTATACCGAACTGTGACAAGAAATTTTGTTGACGACTGTAGGACCAGCATGGAAGATGCCTCACGGAATTCTCAAGCAGAAGTGTCCTCACTTGAAGCTAAACTCTCAGAAAGGGAGAAGGCATTGTGTTTAGCTAATGAAGAAAATCAGAAGTTAACAGAAAAGTTGTTGTTACTAGAAAAGGAACACTTCATCGAAAATAATCATGAAAATCCAGAGCTAACCAAGCAAGAGAGCGACGAAATGATACTTCGTGATATCGAGATGGAGCCTCATGTATCAGCAAGATCATACTCGAGTACTGAGCAGAGCCTGGAGGATAAGGAGCTCGTCAAACTGAGCCAGACTACAGAGATTGCCTCAACTACCTTACATGAAGTTGAAACAAAAAAGTTGGAATACAATGGGTTTCTAGGTAAAAATGAGCACATAATACAACTAGATTTCATTCTGGTATCTATTATGGATTTATCAAAAGAATTTGTGGAGATTGAACATAAAATTTCAGGAGACATCAAAGGAAATGAGAAAAGGTATGTGCATCTATCTTCTGAAAATAATCCATATTGTTGATTCTCACATAATTTGATATGAGTATTGCTGAATTCAGGTCAGATGATTTGAGGGATCAATGCAACCATGTGGTTCAACAGGCAATAGTACTAACAAAGAAGGGCCTCTCATATAAGCAAATGCTAGACAGAAGACGGTCCGAGCTTCGAAAAGCTGAAGCTGAGGTATTTCTTTTCTGGTCATATCTGATGTTGCTTTTTAAACAAGGGACCAATCCTTTCCAATTGGTCTTATGTTGAGAGGTATCCAATTGAGTTAAATGCACTAGAGGTCCTAAAAGTTTTGTCGGGGTGTCACTTTAGTCCTAATTCTTCCAAAATGCACCTTTAGGTCCTAATTCTTTAGTAAGTGGTTCACCCGACGTCCTTTTTTCACGAGCGCTCATTGACCTGCGTGCGTGGCGCGTTGACCCACGCCACATCAACTCAGGGCCCATCCGCCAGGTGAGAAACATCCTAAAAGTTTCTAAGCAATGTCACTTTAGTCCTACTTCTTTTAAAATACACGTTTAGGTTCTAATTCTGTTGTAAGTGGTTTACCCGAGGTCCTTTTTTGCACGAGCGGTTGCTGACCTGCTCGCGTGACCCGCTCTCTCTCTCTCTCTCTTGCCCACACCATCGCCATGGCTGGGACAGCAAGCTCCTCGACAGGGAAGCGGGTGACGAAGGGGAGCATTGCAGCAGCATCGTCGGCGCCGCCTCCTCCACAAGCTCCTATCACCCAACCTCAAATGAGAGCAAGCGGTTTGAGAAACTTAATGAAACAGTGCAAATCAAACTAAATCAATGCCTACAACTAGTGATTGCAAAAAAATAGGTTTTTTTTTTGCAATGTTCGTCATCTGCTAGTGACCCTAAGTCGATGTGGCATGGGTCAACGCGCAACCGAGTAGGTCAGTGAGCGATCATGCAAAAAAGGACCTCGGGTGAACCACTTACTATAGAATTAGGACCTAAACGTGCATTTTGAAAGAAGTAGGACTAAGGTGATACTGCCCAGAAACTTTTAGGACCTCCAGTGTATTTCTCTCGCCTGGCGATTGGGCCCTCTATTGACGTGGCGTGGGTCAATGCGCCACGCGGGCAGGTTAGTGAGCGCTCATGAAAAAAGGACCTCAGGTGAACCACTTACTAAAGAATGAGGACCTAAAGGTGCATTTTGGAAGAACTAGGACTAAAGTAACACCCCGAGGAAACTTTTAGGACCTCCAGTGCATTTAACTCTATCTAATTCATAAGAGCATTTCTTATCCCCGCGAAAAAGGGCACTTCTTATTTATGGCTATAATCAAGTAGACAGTGAATTATCCTGATTGAAAGGCTGCATGATACAGGCAAAGACGCTTTAGTGGGTGTTTGGTTGGGCTTAACTTTGGTTTTTGGAGTTTGGCTTATAAGCCAAAAAAGAACCTAGTTTTGTGCTTTTGTCTTATAAGCCTAAGTTAAGCCTATCCAAACACTTAGTGCAAGCTATGCTCATCCATTTGTCAGATAAACCAGTGTTTTTATTAGCTGCATCAAGTTAATTTAATCTTTTCTGAGCTACATTCCTGATTTTGATTCATCTATTATTATTTTCAATTATTTGAGCATCGAAGGGTAAAACTCGTAGATGGTTACATAATCATGTTTTCCTGTGACTGTTATAGAGGGTTTGCAATTATTTGGCAAATAAGAACATTTTTCATTGTCAGCATGCAAGTGAGTCTGCTGATATCTTTGAATTTTGATTGGGATACATTTTATGTTCTTTGTTTGAGTATGCTTCTGCTTGACTGCAGTAACACATGTATACTCAATTCATATTATAACCTCTTTAAGTGTTTGCCCATTCGATTCAGGTTGACATTTTGGAAAACAAGGTTACTGCACTCCTAAGTATTGCGCAAAAGATATATGTGACTCTCGAGCATTATTCTCCTGTCTTTCAGCAGTATCCTGGGGTATGTGGGTCATGTGGCCAATTCTAACTTACCCACCTACCCTGGTCTGTACACACTTAAATTTCTAATCCTTGAGCTGTTTCTTTGAATGTAATCACTTGCTTTGGATACCTAATGTGATTGAATTTTGCACCTCCTGTGGCACCTGCATGTTTGTGCCTGTTATATGTGAAAGTTCCAAGTAATTGGTTTCTGTGCTTTGATACTTGTATATCTGTGCATTATGATGATAGATCATTAGTATTTAGTAGTTAGAAGAATACTTGTTCTGTGCATCAGTGATGCAGATGCTGGAGATAATATATCTTCCATTTTCTAAAAAAGAAGATGGGAAGAATCTTACTCATACTTAATGCCTTTTGTGCAGTTACTGGGTGCTTTCTTGAAGACATGCAAGCTTGTTGCAGGTCTACGGAATAAACAAAAGGATGACTTAAAAGATGCAACATAAGTTGGAGCTGCTAGGTGAGATAACCTTTCTTATCTTGCACTAAATGGATGTGTTCAAGTTGTACATTTCAGTGAACACTCCAACCCAATTGATTAGATTTCCTATGAATATCCATTTGAAACTAACTTATCATTAACTTGTAGGTACTTCATATTCATATACTCCCTCTGTCCTAAAATAAGTGTCTCAATTTTGTACTAACTTTAGTACAAAGTTGTATTAAAGTTGAGACACTTATTTTGGGACGGAGGGAGTATTACACTGAAACTTGTTAACTGCTTGTATGGGACAAATATAATTATTAATCATAACCAGCTAGCAACATTCTCTATTCTGTCAGGATGAATGTGTGGCATGCTACTGTAGATTCATTTAGTCATCTCAAAATCCCCAAAGTTCGTGTGCAGCCCCAAAGCGTGCCCAAAGAGCGTCCCCTATTGGTTGTTCCTATGTGGCTCAAGGCCTATGTGACAGAAAGCTATCCGTATCCCCTATTGGTTGTTCCTATGTGACATCAGGGGCGCCTTGAGCCCTATGTGACATCCAGGAAGCCCTATGGCAATACATCCGGTTCTGGCGGCTAGTGCGCTCGGTGCATCTTTCCACCTTCCCGGATGTTCTCCAGTGGCGTTGGACACTCGACTGCCAGTATACATTCAGGAGTTGCTACGACACCCTCTTCCAGGGGGCTATCGGCTGGGCCCCCCACAGGGTCAAGCTCTTCTTGTGGATGGCTTGCCAAGATCGTTGCTGGACCTCCGAGCGCCTGACGCGCCGTGGTCTGCAGCACGCACCCTGTTGCATTTTATGTGATCAGACTATGGAGACGATGGCTTATCTCCTCACTATTGAATTCATGCTCCGGCCAGTTCATCCAAAAGTCCGAACTGATGTAGACAGGCTAGCAATATATTTCAACACTCCCCCTTGTTGCAGTGTATATGTGGATTGCCTAGCCCTTTCCATCAGTTTAGACTTTTGGTTGTGTTGGTTAGTGCATGAAGCTCAACATGGATCAGAGCTAAGGTCTTGAGTTCAAGTCCTGGCTTTCGCAATTTATCCAAAAATTGCTGCTGCCCCCATTTGTGTCCACATATAGGCCTCTTGAGCCATACCTCTGAGTCTATCCACGTGTTGACTTCCCGCGTCACACGTGAGACGGGGTGTTAAAGTGTATATGTGGATTGCCTAGCCCTTTCCACTAGTTCGGACTTTTGGTTGCGTTTGCTGGTGCATGAAGCTTAACACCCCTCACGTCTAGGCTATTTTAGTCCTTAGACGTGGGATCGATGGCTGCAGAATATTTTTTATTTAATACTATGTTGGCAGAGTCTTGAACTCAAGACCTCTTGGCTCTGATACCATTTTGAATTCATGCTCTAGCCAGTTCATCCAAAAGTCCGAACTGATGTAGAGAGGCGGGCAATATATTTCAACACTCACAGGCTGCTCCTTCACGCAGACGTGTGGCAGGGGATCAGACTATGGAGACGAGGTGCTTTCCTAGGTCCGATTGATGGCTCGACCTCCCGAGGCAGGGGATGTCTTCGTGGACTGGTGGCTGCCTACTTGCCTCTCACTCCAGACCTCGGCCCGAAAGGGCATGTCCTGCCATCATGCTGGTGGCTTGGTGCATCTAGAAGCACCACAATGCAGTCATCTTCATCAGCGCCCAACTCATCCTATCTAGCCTCCTTGACACGATTAGGATGGAAGCCAGACATTGGGTGACGGTGGGCACGAGCGGCCTAGCTGCGTTGCTCTCGACTGTTTATACGCCTGGCGTTTAGTGGTGTTGTGTTGTAACATCGGGTGTGCTTGTCTGTTTTCCTGTATAAATTCTTCTTCTATCAATGAATCCAAAGACAAGGCTTTTGTGTTTTCTCGAAGAACCCCCTCACTGCCACCACTTTTTGAATAGCACAATGTATCACCAGTGCCTTAGGGTTACACAGTGGCGGAGACAGTGGGGACCAGCAGGGGCCCTGCCCCCCCCCCCCCCCCCCCCCCCAACATCAGTGATTTACTACTAATTTTCTTATGAACAGTACATGCTTAGTGATCATTTGCTGCTAAAAGCTCACTTTTTCAGTGTTTGGCCCTCCCCAACCTTAGCCTCAGAGTTGCCCCCCCCCCCCCCCCCCCCCCCCCAAATCATTTTTTCTGGCTCTACCTCTAGGGTTACACATTTCACACATGGGACTCAAGTTCTAATACACTACTGCTCTAAATTTTAGTCGTTAACTCGTCATTTATGTTCCATCACAACTGATTTTGTGTATGGAGGCTGATCGGTGCTTACTATTGATTTACCTTTGGCATTTCGCAGATAATGTAGGTTCTAAATTTTGTTGGGAGAGGCTTAGGAGGTGCTAGAAAGCTATTGATGTCATGATGGAGTAAACAATATCCTACTAAAAGTATCTGCCCAAATTGACTATGCAAATTGATAGACATTACGAAGTTGTGGGTGTCTATCAGACTGAATGTTGAAAGCCGGGGGTTATAAATAGAAGCTAGGTGCACTGCGCATAGCTTTCTGATTTCTATACGCATATGGCTAAACAAAATGTGAATACTTTGTTCAGTTGTTTCATAGTTTGCCACTCTGCAGATGGTATATTCACATATTGTATTGTGTATGTATAAGTGAATATTGAATGTCATCTTTTTGCGAGGGAATATTGAATGACATTTACGGCATGCTTAATTCATATAATATGTGAGGGTGATAGTATTTTTGCCAGCAATTTGTATATACATGATGGTGTTCTTATATGAAATGTATTGTTTATCCTGTAGTTTTTTCCCCCAACATCAAGATACATAAACGCGGTGTACCTTAGTTTTTTTTTCCCCTTTTAATTAAAATTCTAGTTTTACTAATGGCCATAATAATCCTATATGTAATATACTGATGTACCATCTTGGATGATTGTGGGGGAAGCTATTTTTTCAAGAAATGGTTGTATTTCGAAATGTATCAAATTGTCTAGTTGTTAGTCATGATTGAAGTACTTTTTATTTATTAATAAGTTGTTGAAGTTACATGGTTAACATGTACCTGAGCAATGTATGTGGTTGATTGATATGACTGTCATTGTTTTGATATTTGCCTGAGCAATAGTTGACCGCATTTGAGGCAAGTGCCTGCCATTTGGCTTATTTTGTTCACTTTGAAGTACCTATATGTCTCTCTTTCAGGCATCCTGGTAAAGTATTTTGTTGCAAGAATTCTTGGCGGCTGATGACTGTTGAAAGTAGCGCCCTCTAATTAGCATTTTTGTTAGTCATTTCCACTCTACATGGGATATAAATGTTATGTTCTGTTTGTGCGTACTAGTCACTGCAGTCATGTTTGCTTGAGCAACATTTGTCTCAATCTGAGTCAAGTGATGTTATGCTTACTGGTCTTATTTGTGAACCACCCAAAGTTGTACCAGGTCAGCGACACTTATTTTGGTACGGAGGGAGTATCTTTCAGCACGTGTCATACTGAACTTTAGGTCATTCGGAGCAAGATCTCACAGAGGACATAAGCATCTTCATTTCTTTTTTTTATTGCACCTTTTCTGTCGAAAAAACTTTCAGCTAAACTAGTATTCTTTCTTTCCCTTTTCACATATTTGTGATATAAACCTTCTTGAAGACATTACAACACATTCAAAATAACTTGCTACAACAAATGCAAAACACTAGGTGATAGTGTGACACAAACATAATTTACATGAATGTGGTAGGAAAAATAAGTGCTGAGCACTTTAAGCAGCAGCCCTAAGATCACCATCCAATTCACTTGCTATAGCATTCCATGCTAGTAATGCTGCACCAACAGCTGGTTCCACCTGCAGGTAGAAACAGACATAAGCTTTCTATGAGAATTAGTTTGGACCACCATTTCTTCAACTTTTGAAACTAATCCCTAACTTTATTCCTGATGCAACTACAATCTTCTCTGAAATATTTGTTCACATCAATCATTTAATAAAAGAAGGCGGGATCGGCAGAATATTTCCAACTAGGCATTATGGTAGACCCACAGTGAGTTTGTAGTTTGGCTCACCTCGGGATGTATTGGATATGCCCCTGGATATGTCTTGGTAACACAACTTATCACTTCCTTACCAATGTCCCACCTCTGGTTTGCCTCAAGAACTTTACCGACCATAACAAGCGGAAATAGATCTTTTCCATCTGCAAAATTAGACGGTCAGAAACATGTTGAAATCTTTGTTCCTGGGGCAAAGCAAATACAGAGTATTCAGAAGTTGTATTTTTTTGTGAGGACAACAAATTTATTTTCTATTTGCTATTTTTATGGCAAGTAGCCTATATGTTTGTGGCAAGGCCTGTTATACATGTCATTCAGAAGGAAGTTCCTATTTCACCTTCCCCACTAAGCGCAAGTCTCTGCACTACAGCCTTGACACTGGAAGCTAGTTCACCAACTGAATTGTGCAAGATCTTGTTTGCTACTTCATCGCCGGCTTCGGCAGATTCTACCACAACAGGGAGAATGTCAGCAATGCGCGCCCAAGATTGATCTTCGTATGTCCAACTGTCGTGAAAAAAGTGAACAGGTAAGCAGTTGTTGCAATTTTCATGGTAGCACATTATTGCAGTTTTTCATTCTGTGCTCTCTTCACTGCTAGTTAACATTATGCTTCAGCTCACATAATGTCAGCAGATGAATATTTGAGTAGGGTTTTTTAATTGGTAACCGAACTCTGTAAGCGCCAAGTAACTGAAACAGACTTCCACTTGTTTTCACAGCAAGTAAAATAAAACAAGCTGATCGATTGAAAAGGATATTTACCCTATCAGTTCATCCGGCGATGCGAGTCCAAGGAAGTCAAGGATGTTGTTTGTGAGTACTGTTTCAGGACCCCTGCCATCATAGGCCCTCACAACTGCTGTCAATGCCTGTGCTGAAATCCCATAGCCACTGCAATACATAGTGCCACAACAACTTGAAATCAGCTTCACTAGTTGCCTCTTAACCAGTCTCCTCCACTTAAAAGATATACTAGTACCATGGAGTTAAAGACAGAGAAGAAGTACCATGGAGTTAAAGACAGAGAAGAAGTTCACCCGCAAAAAAAAAAAAAAAAAAGACAGAGAAGAAGTTAGAGGTGTGTGTGTGTGTCTAACCTTCCCCAGTCACCTAGCACCGGCCCTGCACCAGCTGCCCGAGCTTCCCTGCCGTCACTGGTGAAACCGTAGGCTATTGTTCCTGTCCCTGCGATGAGCACGCAGCCGTGGAGCTTGCCCATGGTGCCGCTGGCCAGTGCCGCCACCGCGTCGTTCTCCACGAACAGCTTCACATGGCTCGGAAAAATCTCCCTGGAACAGACACATGTTAATTTCAGCTTCCCCTGCGGATTTCTTGGCAGCAGGTAACAGATAAGCACCTGAGCCAGTCCAGCATTCTGTGCTGGTCGATGGGGTGGTTGACGCCGGCTACGGCCAAGCAGACCGCGCACACGTTTGATCGTCTCCGGCGAGCCTTGTGGAGAGCCTGCGCCATCACTCGCTCCAGCGTCTCCCTCGCCTTGTCCTCTGAAGAATTTCAAGCCAACAAAATTAATGGCAAAGCTTTGATCGTATCTCGAAACTTATCAGGTGGAAGTGGAATCCAGGCCAGCGTTGATGTGATCGTTGGATGCCAGGTGGGGGTTGTGGTGCTAGGAGTACCTCCTACGGAGTTCTGGTTGGAGCATCCGGCGACGGCGCGGGCGAGGACGGGGAGCGGGTCGGCGAAGGGCATGGCGGCCGGTATGCAGACGCAGACGGTGTTGCTGGCGCCGCCGTCAACGCCGAGGACGACGCTGCACCCCATGCGCGGGCTCTGGCGGTCCTCCATCTCCCATATGTCCCTAGTGGTATACCTCTGCATCCTCCCTCCCTCCTTGGTTGGCCAGACAGACAAAGGTAGGTATATGCTCTTCTCCTCCTTCTAGGCTCTCCCTACCAAATGATGCAGCTCGATTGGTGACTGCAGCTTTGTTATATATGTAGTGGGTGCACTAACAAGTCGCATCTAATGGCGACATGTTTCGTCGAGGAGAAAGGGACGTGGAGGAGGAGGAGGGAGACGAAGGTGACGCATGGAACGAAATTGCAAGGGCGGCTGGGTGTCCTGTCCGCACGCGCGTCCAATGGCGCGACGGCCGAGTTGTTTAGGGACACGCCCTCCTCTAGTAATCTATGTGCTTTGTCATTTCCGGCCAAAGTTACAGTTCGTTACTGACAGCACTGGTATAAACCCTGGATTTTACCGGACAGTTCGCTGCCAAAAGTTACAGTTTTAGGGGTGCTGCAAGATTTTTGCTGTTATTTGTAACTTTTTGCCAGCTGCGCTCTTGATTGTATCTCTTGACGGTGCCGGTGATGGTACAACCAGTAGAAAACTCCAAGCTCTCGTTCTTGGTAAAAACGGGCGTGGATGTTGGACATGAAAACGTAAAGGTTTGCTTCTGTACCCGCTAATTGAACGGAAACACCTCTGTTCACCCTGTTGATCTCTCCGCGCGCGTCAAACCCCTCCGTTACCATACCAAACGCCTTTGATCAGACGGCCCGAAGCAACCCAAACCATAGCCTAGTTTTTCAACATGGCCCTTGTTGCAATCCTTTGAGCAACATGGGTCTCTTCCACACCGAGGACTCACCATTTTCATGCATGCCACGTGCCTCATGGGACTTATCTCCTTCCTCCTCGGCCTTTCGGCGGCCCATCAAGCTTGGGCGGTTATAAAAGGCGGTTGTTAGGAATTGAACACTAACCTCTCCCGCTCCTGGACTCCGTGACTATGCCACCGACGAACAACCACGCCTCCTTGCCAGTTCATCGGCATTGCACCGGTAGGTACACCGTTCGTGAGGACCGACGGAGTCAAATTCGACGGATTCAGGGTAGGGGGTCCGGAACTAAAGGTCCTAACACGATGGTAACAGGGACAGAAGTTCTTACCCAGGTTCGGGCTCTCCTCGGAGATAAAACCCTACGTCATGCTTGTGTTTTATTATGTTGGGGTAGAGTACAAGGTACAGATCGAGATCGTTATGTGTTGTCTACGAGCCCTACCCCTTGGTTTATATAGGTAGCAGAGGGTCTAGGGTTACATCCTAGTCAGTTACGTACAAAGAAAACGTGTTGTAGACGACTTCTAATATGTTGGAGTATACGCCTTTGGGACCCTTCCTTTCATACGCCATGGGCCACTCGACGTGGACCATTGGTGAACCGACATGGGATCCTCAGTCCGGCCTACCTGGTCAGGAGACGACATGGTGAGAGACCCCCTAGCTGGGGTCTAAAGGCTTGCTACTAACAAATTTACTGTATTGTGACAGTTAGCTTTCGACTAAACACCGGAACGTCAAAATACATAAAATAGCAGATAGGACTTTAAAAGTTTTACATATTTCTACCTTGGATTAACCAGATAACCTACTAACAATGGTGCTTAGAAAACCTAACTCTACTACGGTGTGTTGTAACAATTAGCTTTCGGCTTCACCCACCTGAGGTGCTTAACCAGATAACCAGAAACACAATCGTAGAGGTGCTCCTGTGACACCCTTAGCTGAACTGACGGAGCCATAAGGAGCAAACTTAGGAGCGAGGCAACCCAACTTGATCATAGACTCAATGCACGCGATGGAAAAAACGTTTGAGGAAGCGATCACATGCTCCGTGGAGCATCATGATGTTGTAGTTCGGGCTATAGTAGTCCGCAAGTACCTCCTGTGGTACCTGCCTGTACGCTGCTAGGAATATGACCAGAGCTGGTAAATTATTGAGCCGAGTTCATCATAGTCAAATCAAACAAAGGGCAAAAGAAGCTTATATAAGAGACCCTGAATATGCGGTAACTACCTTTATTTAATCTGAACTAACAAAAGGTCCGATGATCGAGCTAAACAATAACTTAAATGGAGTAAAATTAAAAACGAGACTAGGTATGAGAGTGCCATAGCGGGGTGATGTTCAGGGGTTGGGCTCTTCTTCCAGCGCCTTTGTGTCTTCCTGCTGCTCCCGCTGTCTCGTACTCCTCGCCCAGCCAAGGAGTACCACGCATCTAGGCTCCAATGGATTTTCCTTCTCGCTTTGGGCTCCTTGTCTAGCCGAGGAGCGCCACATATGGTGACCTGATCTGCCATTGATAGGCATCCAATGTGTTCCGTAGCCCAAAGGGCATGGCAGGGAAGTGAGGACGGCGAAACGGTGGGGGAGGCCAACCCCCGACTAGGCTCCGTGAGGTTGCACTGGTGATGTGCAAAGTACGTGTCCAGAAAGCCAAGGATATAGTGCCCGAGCGTCGTATTGGATACTTTTCCAATACGTTGTGAGGGAAGTGATTCCTTCAGGCATGTGCTGATTGCGTTTTTAATAAAATGGTACCAGGGTTTATACCTGATTTGTACCATGACTGGGTTTGCCACCCTGTCCGAAATTTGGACATCTTGGATCAAACCGACCATGGATAGCTTGGAGGTTTTTTTGACCAAAGCCTGACGCCTGGGCTTCGAGGTCTGTCATAAATCATGATGCCCGTTCTTCTGGCCTCAGACCGTGTACCATGTTAGGGGTGTGCTTCGCTGACTCCCATGGGGTTTATGGCACATTTGTTTGGTGCCGAGGAAAAGCATCCCCATTCTCACGTTGGAGGCCGTGGAGCATGCCTTCCTATTTGGGGTCTAGGTCGGATCCTGCAGAGGTAGCCATTGGCCGGTCCTCAGGGTGTATCTAACGTGTGTCAGAGTTACCGATAGAGTTATCAGGTGTTGCCCTAATTCACTTTGTGGGGTTAGAATCGTCTAGCCCGACCTTGGTTCTAAATAAATCCTCGACAGCTTGAGCTTCGGCCTCAAAGGCGGTGGTCTGCTCCTTGGTTCGGAGCGATCGTTATGCATTGCGCAGATTGTGATGACGCCCTTGGGGCCTGACATATTCAGTTTCATATACGCGTTGTGCGGGACGACATGAAATCATGAGAACACCGTCCGCTCGAGCAGTGCATGGTAGCCACTCCTAAAGGGACTACATCGAAGCTGGGGTCCTCGATACGGTAGTTATCAAGGGTGCCTAATACTAAATCAAGCGTGACCCTGCCAGTACACGGGCCTCCATGCCGGGGATGATTCCCTTGAATTTGGTCTTACTGGGCGGAGTCGAACTGCATCTTTTTTAATGTGTCAATGTATATCGGGTTGAGGCTGCTACCGCCGTCCATGAGGACCCTAGTTAGGTGGAAGCCATCAACATTGGATCGAGGACCAATGACGCGTTTCCACTGTGGCGGACACTCATCGGGTGATCTCAACAATTGAATGTGATCGGAATTTCTGACCATGGATTATACTTTGGTTCTACGGGCTCCACTGCGTATACCTTGCGGAGCTTCCGCTCCTTTTTGGTGACGTGGGAGGCATAAATCATGTTAACGTCCTTCACTTCTGGAGGGAACTATATTTGACTGGCGTTGCCCGGCCTAGGTTGCTGCCCGTCCCTGTTGTCATCATACGCGGTTGGTTCCTGCTATGGTTGCCGGTTCCGGCCTTGCGTCTTTCTTAATGACCAAACAATTCTGGTATGTGTGGGATGTGGGCTTGTCCGCGACAAGGTAGTCAGAGTCGGGATTTGGAGTCGGGTCGATTTTTCTTCGACAGAATCGAGTCGTGGAATCGAGGATTCTACTAGATTTACCCAAATAAGATATTTTGTATCCACAACACAAATTTATAGGGGTTTTATAAAGTTTTAATACTAAATATAGAGCAAAAAACGTACACATCAATGCTAGTTGTATCCCACTTCTTTTCATGGCTAACCTACTATCTAGCTTGCATGTATGGAACATATATGAGAGGGAAATATATAGAACATTTAAATTTTCAAAACACGAAATTTACTTAGGAGGTTTTTTTAGAGTACGTGAATAGTTGGTCACTTGTATAGCTGCAGTGCTGAACCTTGAAGGGTCTTGCTCTCCTTCTCTGATCAATCTTGACACATCCTCCTTCTCACACCAATTCCATTCGGCAACAAGCCTGATCCTTAGTTTTGATCTAGGGTTTATGAGGGCTAGATCAAAGGTGTCAACGGCGAAGTTCTTAGGTTTGCGAGGGAATAAAGGGTTATGAGGCATGTGAAAGGGGGTTTGGATGATGGCATACTACTCTGGTACAACTAAACAAACGGCTTAGATAAATTAGTAGAATCGGACATAGTCCATAGCATAGTCAGGATTCTACAGTTTTGTATAGGATTCTATGATTTGGATCGCGACTCAAGATGGATTCTACCTGATCCGGATTCATAGCGGGACTTGGATCAACATGCTTCCATAGGGTTGTGAAGTCGTAGGATCCTAGGAGTCGAGTCGAGATTCTGACTACCTTGGTCTGTGGTACCGGGGTGGATGGCGCAAGGTTGGTCCAAAACTTTCTCCAACTGAGAGTTATCGCCTCTTCTCCCCTGGAAAGGCTTCTTCTTTGACCCGCTGCCTTGATGTTGATTGCCAAATTCGACATTGACCTTGTCGTCCTTGGCATCGTTGTCGCTTCTGTTGTGATCCTTGTTCCTCCGGTTGTGCGGCGGCTTCCTGCTCCCATCACGCACTCCGGATGTTTCTGGGTCTCCATTCTGGCCTCTCTTCTTTCCAGGTCAGTTATCCTTGCCGGCACAGTCTAGTCATCATCGGCGTGAGCTCATCCATCGTCCTTGGTTTGTAGTGACTGAAGTCTCTAGAGAGCCATTCATCATTGATGTTGTTCCGAAACATCGCGTGCGCTTCGAGGTCGCTGCAATCGACTATCTTGTTTTCTTTGTAAGAAAACAATTCCAGATGTTGTGCATAGACTTGCCTGGCTTATATACTATGAGGGCCAGGTCATCGGCATCTGGGAGTTTGACATACGTGCCCTGACAATTTGCCATGAATTCATCCTCGAGTGCGTCCCATGTGCCGATTGATCCTGGCGGCAGGGTGTGCAACCAGTGCCGAACCGAGCCCTTCATCTTCAAGGGCATGTATTTTATGGCGTGGAGGTCATCGCCATCTACCACGTGTACTACGAGGATATAGCCCTGGATCCAGACTGTAGGATCAATCGATCCATCATATTTTTTGACGTTTATGAGCTTGAAGCCCATTGGGAATCTATGGGCCATGACTTCATCCATGAAGCAGACCGGGTGCGCTGCACCTTGGCTAAGAGTGATGTTGATGGCGTGACACACATCGTAACTGCCTATGTCCCTGTACTTGGAGTAGTTACGCTGGTCTCGATACTTGGCCATCTAGGTTAGCCGTCCCACTTTCTCAACGGGTGGGTGCGGGTGCTGCTTGGTCTGGTAGATGGTCCGAGGAGCTTGGACTTTTGGCGAGGGAGGCCGCTTGTCTCTGGTGTGGAAACTGGAGCTCGGCTTTGTGTTTCCCACATCATCAGATGGAGCGACTCTATTGCGTCGGCGTTCTTGTACCTCGGGGGTGCGCATGCTCGTGTCGTTCCTTCGTCCGTCAAAGCAGGGAGGGTAGTTCTCCGCACGCCGGTGCAAATCCTTGGCCCATTGGCACTTGGATATTGTTGCCCGCCGCGTCCAATTCTTTGAGGAGGATCTTGTGGTAGCTTGGTAGTGGCTTGTTAGCTTGCACTTGCTGCATTTTGGCCTTGAGTACCTCCTTGGCCTGAAAGAGTTTGTTCCATTGGTTAATCAGGTATTTCTCTTTGTCACGAAGTCGTTGCTTTTCATCGGTTATCTTGTTGGCGGTGTCGAGCAGCCTTAGCCTTAATGCATCGTGGTTGGGACTGCCAAGTGACTTGTTTAAGGTGTCCTTGTGATCGGGACCAAGGTTGTTGTTGGGGTTGTTGGCATTGGTGCCATGTTATCATTCCCACCGTTATTGCTACCGTTGCCTCCCCCGGCCATTGTTATCATTATCGCCTCTGCCACTGTTGTCGTGGGGAGTATCTACCACGTAGATGTCGTAGGTGGAGGTTGTCATCCACTTCCTCGTTGGTGTGGTGGTTGTTTGCAGGCGGGCCGAGGACTCACTGACCTCCTCGTCCATGTCATCGGTGTCGTCGGATCCGCTTGCGAGGACTTTGGTTAGGTTCTCCACATTGGCGACGAGATGGGTGGTGGGTGGGGTGAAAATTCTAACCTTTCCCGGCGACTCTCAGATCTGATCGTAGACCAAGGTCTAGTCGTCTGATATTTCGAGCCTTTGAATCCGATCTAACATCTTGTTCAAGAGAGATTTCTCGCGCTCCTCTTGGGCCCGATCTGAAAATGGGGCAACCGAGAGCTTCAAAGATCTGATCTAACATGGATCTAGGTTCTTCACATTTGGCTAGATCTGTCGTTTTGGCCTCGAGAGATGTTATCGGGGCCTGCCTGAGGCCGGGTTCGAAGTAAGACTCCAGCTCTCATCCTGGGCTGGATCTAACATCTGGGACAAGATGAGTGTCTTATGCTGGTCCTCGGTCTAGTTTCAAGCCCAGCTTATGAAGACCAGCTCTCTGCGGGAATCCATAGTGTATTCCATGTTTCTGCTGACGATTCGGCCTGGAGCAAAGGTTTCGACCTGGCCTAGGTGGCCAGTCGAATTGGCGAAGAGCGCGATGCTGCCGAAGACAAAGATCTGCCCGGCACAGAGGTCATGCCGATGACGATCTGCTCGTCGATCTTGCTCCCCATCGAATCATTGCGACTGCTTAACAAGACATGTATCGGCCATCAATGACGGACTCAAATCCGGCGGATCTCGGGTAGGGGGTCCCGAACTACGGGTCTTGACACGATGGTAACAGGGGCACATGTTTTTATCCAGGTTCGGGCTCTCCTCATAGATAAAACCGTACGTCTTGCTTGTGTTTAATTGCTTTTGGGTGGAGTACACAGTATAGATGATCTACCTCGAGATCATTGTGTGTCGTCTACGAGCCCTACCCGTCAGTTTATACATGTACCGGAGGGTCTACGGTGACATCCTAGTCGGTTACATACAAGGAGAATGTGTTGTAGATGACTTCTGATATCTTAGAGTATACGCCAAGTCTTTGGAAGCCTTCCTTTCATACGCCATGGGTCGCTTGACGTGTGTAGGATCGGAAGTATGTCTAGAGGGGGGGGGGTGATTAGACTACTTGACCAAATAAAAATCTAGCCTTTTCCCAATTTTAGTTCTTGGCAGATTTTAGCAACTTAGCACAAGTCAAGCAATCAACCTACACATGCAATTCTAAGAGTATAGCAGCGGAATGTAAAACAATTGCATATGAAGGTAAAGGGATGAGTTTGAAGGAGCAAACGCAATGTTGACACGAAGATTTTTTATCCGTGGTTCCGATAGGTGGTGCTATCGTACATCCACGTTGATGGAGACTTCAACCCACAAAGGGTAACGGTTGCGCGAGTCCACGGAGGGCTCCACCCACGAAGAAGCAACCTTGTCTATCCCACCATGGCCGTCGCCCACGAAGGACTTGCCTCACTCGGGTAGATCTTCACGAAGTAGGCGATCTCCTTGCCCTTAAAAACTCCTTGGTTCAACTCCATAATCTTGACGGAGGCTCCCAAGTGACACCTAGCCAATCTAGGAGACACCACTCTCCAAGAAGTAACAAATGGTGTGTTGATGATGAACTCCTTGCTCTGTTCTTCAAATGATGTCTCCCCAACACTCAACTCTCTCTCATAGGATTGGATTTGGTAGAAAGAAGGTTTGAGTGGAAAGCAACTTGGGGAAGGCTAGAGATCAAGATTTATGTGGTTGGAATGGAATATCTTGACCTCAACACAAGTGTAGGTAGTTCTCTCTCAGAAAATATGTATTGGAAGTGTAGGCATGTTCTGATGGCTCTCTCCACGAATGAAGAGGGGGTGGAGGGGTATATATAGCCTCCACACAAAATCTAACCGTTACACACAAATCACCAAACTCGGTGGGACCGAATCATGAAACTTGGTCGGACCGATTTAGTTCAAAATGTGAACGTTAGGATTCTCGGTGGGACCGAGGATAAACTCGGTGGGACCGATGTCATTAGGGTTAGGGCATAACGTAATCTCGGTGAGACCGATTACACAAACTCGGTGAGACCGATTTTGGTAATAGTCAAACAGAGAGTTGGTCAGGCAAACTCGGTGGGACCGATTCGCTCATCTCGGTTGGACCGAAACGTTACGAAAGGGAAACAGAGAGTTTGCATTGCAATCTCGGTGGGACCGATCGCTCATCTCGGTTTGACCGAAATGTTACGAAAAGGAAATAGAGAGATTACAACCCCATCTCGGTGGGACCGAGATCCCTATCGGTGAGACCGAATTGATTAGGGTTTCTGGCAGTGGCTATGATAACTGAACTCGATGGCTCCGGATATGAAATTTTGGTGGGGCCGAGTTGGACTTTTTGGATTAGGACATAGTGGAAGTGAGAAAGAAGTGGAGGGTTTTGGAGCATATCACTAAGCATTTTGAGCAAGATCCTCATTAAGCAACACCTCGTCCCTTCTTAATAGTATTGTCTTTTCCTATAGACTCAATGTGATCTTGGATCACTAAAATAGAAAATGTAGAGTCTTGTGCTTTGAGCTTGAGCCAATCCTTTGTCCTTAGCATTTTGAAGGGTCCACTTTCTAATCCATGCCATGCCAAACATTGAGCTTTCCTGAAATATTTATCTTGGCATAGCATTAGCTCAATGAGCTATATGTTGTTAGGAATTACGAAAACCACCCAGGGATAGTTGCACTTTCAATCTCCCCCTTTTTGGTAATTGATGACAACATATAGATCAAAGCTTCGACAAATGATAAATAGATAAAAAAACATTGTCGCTTTGAGAAGTATGTGATAAGCAAGAGCTTCCCCTAAATTTGTGCATTATTTAAGATTTGCTTTTGAATGCAAATGCACAATCGATTAGGATCATGGGTTACTCTTCCATGTCACATACATCTTGGTGGAGCGCTCAAAATGATAGAGATTAAAAACATGCACTCATCACCAAGCAAAGTGAATGATCATAATATGATATAAGAGATATCATTATCCAACAAGCGTTAAAGGTAGTATATGATCAAACACATGATCAAACAAGTATCTCACAAGGACACAAAGTAGTATCACACAAGCACGCAATAAAGTTTCAAACCAAACCAAATAAGTGCAAAGAGAGATAAAACCAACACTCTCTCCAAACTTATGTGTATCCAAAGCAGCATCTGGGATCTCTTTGTACATGTTGGCCATAGAGTTGTGGTCTTTCTTCTTCTTTGCATAGATATCCAAGTCATCCTCATGTTCTTTAGGAGCATTGATCAATTGAGCCCATTCTTCAACTGTAGACTGGTACCTAGTACCCTCAGACATCCACACAATCCTTCCATCTGGATAGAAGTGGGCAGTGGAGTACAATTGCATAATGAGCTCATCATTCCACTTGGTGAACTTCTGAGCCACAAACTTATCAACTCCACATGCCTTGAAGCTATCATATACACCAGGGAAGTGATCCTCATTTTCCTTGATGAATTCCCAGTCAACCCATCTCATGTCACACACTATGGGCTTCTTGTCAAGCAGAATTGTCTCATAGAAGTCCTGCTGTTCCTTAGTGTGAAATCTATAGTCCACAGCAGTCCTTCTCCTGGTAGCATATGGATCAGACTCTCTCCATAGTCTCAGTCCTGAATCCTTCCTGATTTTCATGTTCTCTACAACTGGGTGTGCATCATTGTGATCAGGGATCTTGGGCTTCAGCTTCCTCAACACAACAGAATCATCTTCTTCTTCAGCAGCAGCTTGAGGCACTGGGGCCTTGTTTTTCTCTTCAGCAGGGATGTTCCTAGTGCTCCTCTTGGGTTTTGGCTTTGGAGCTAGAGCAGCAGCCTTGGGAGCAGCTTTGGGCTTAGATGGAGCAGCCCCTGATCTGATTGCATCTCCCATGAGCTTCTGAGCTTTGGGTGCTGGTGCAGCATCCTCTTCCTCTTCCTCTTCTTCAGAATCTCTCATCATTGATGGCTTCCCATAACTCTGGCAATGGTCTTCCTGGCCCTTTCTTTTCTCTTCTTGCCATCTCCAGTTTCCTTGGGTTCAAGAATGAACTCCATTGTTTCTCCCGTGGCAACATTTCTTGGCTTAGACATGGGTTGTCTTCTTGCTGGCATCTTTGCTTTCAGACCTGGCTTAGTTGCAGCAGCTGAGCCATACTCTTTCTTCAGCACTTTCTTCTTTGAAGTGGCTTCATCTTCAACACCACATAATCTTCATCCTCAGAGTCAGAAGTTCTCTTCTTTCTTGTCCTGGTGGCAGCATTTGGCAAATTGCTTGGAGTGCTCCTGCTGCCATCATCATAGCTGCTAGAGGGACTAGTGCCCTCACTCAACTGAACTTGTTCCTCTGACTTGTTCTGGCTGTCACTTTGGTCAGACATCTTTGCAAATACTCTGACAGCAGACCCTGTGAATGGGTTATAGATGAGGTAGAGTAGATGAGCATCACAAAGTACAGGAGTTTTTGCAAAAAGGATGACTTAAAAACTTAGTTTTAGTTCTTCACAGAAAGCATTTCGGATCTACCGATTTGTAAACTCGGTGACACCGAAGCAGCTTTTGGAACCTAAACTAGTGAACTCGGTCAGACCGAGTCACAGTTCGGTGGTACCGAGACTGCTAGGGTTTCACAGAGAATCGAACTCGGTCGCACCGATTTGCAATTTTCGGTCAGACCGAAAACGCATGTGCTCTGGCCTAAGCCAAAATCGGTGAGACCGATTTCTACAACTCGGTCGGTGCGAAATGAATTCGGCGGAGACCTAACCCTAAATTTTCAAATCAAAGCTAATCTACGGGATGATTTCGCTGGACAGGATGATTTCAATCATGGCAAAGCAATGTGCTAAGAATCGGAGTTAGGGATTAGCACAATGATCAAGTTCGTACCCTAGTTTGGCGACGAACTTGCTACGGCGGCAACGGCGGTGAAGATTTCCGTTGACGGCGGCGGAGACCAGCGGCGGGAGGTCGCTGGCGACGAGAGGACGATCCGGAGACCAGAGGAGGCAGAGTAGGTTACGCGCGGGCGAAGGGGTTCGGAGAAATTTCCAAAATTTGGCCCGGCGGTATATATAACCTGACCCTGTCGGGGTGACTGAGTGGAATGACTCGGTGGCACCAAGATGCAAAACTGCAAGCAGTTACTGCAACTCAGTGTGACCGAAAAGTTCTAATCAGTTGCACCGAGATTGAAAACCCTAGATCAACTTGGTGACTCGGTAGGACCGAAAAGGATGAATCGGTCAGACCCAGATGCACAAGGAGGTTTTGGAGGTTTAAGTCTATGACGAATCGGGATCTCCGAGTGCTCCTCACACAGAGTAGTTCGAATCTGACTTGATCAAACTTTGTGATGTAGCATGAATAGAGTTTGAGACGAGAAAATCATAGATAGCTAGAGGGTGTTCTTAGGCATTCTTGTCCATCCATTTGGCGAAAAGAGAAGAAACCAAACAATCAAAGCAACAAATGGATGTCCTCGAATGAGTAAAATATGCAACCAACATGCTCACACAATAAAATGGCAAATGAAATATGTGACAAAGCATGCACAAATATTCTAGCATCTATCAAGCAATTGGCGATGCCTAGATCATCTATATATGAGTATATCGACTTAGGAGTCAAATGAGAACACTTGATCATAGGTACTCATCGTTTAAGCACAAGTGGGGTTACCACTTTTACATAAAGCATTGTTGTGATCACACCATTAGAGTTGCTTTAGCTCATTGGTTTGAGTAAAGCTCCCCCTAGATGTGATATCCCCCCTAAAAGGGATGAACTAACCTTGGGTTTTGTCGATGATGACTTCATGTAGGTGTTGAAGATGTAGATGCTCAATGTTGATGTAGATCATTCGGAGCAATCCTTTGGAGCGAGTTGCACTTTCAATACCTACACGGGTTAGTCCCGCAAGGAACAAACAAGGATATCCATAGACATAGAGTGATGCACACACAAGATGATGTCCATGAAAGCATTAGGTTACCTTGTACCTTGTCTTACCAACAAGAGGGTTTGTGACTCCTTGAACTAGTGCAAGATATGGAAGTTGTTTGCACTCATCCTCGCCAAAATGATAAGAGTGAAGTATGTTGGCGGAGTCACCCTCAAGAACTCTCTAGTTCTTCTTCTTCGGGATCCACATCATCTTGATGGGAATCCTTGGAATCGTAGTTGTGCTTGATGAAGTAGACTTGATGTAGTCTTGGGAACCCACTTGACCGAGGCCTTAGGTGCTTCTTCAAATGCATCAATTTCCTCTTGAAGCTTGTCCTTGCCTTTTTGCTTGTGGTCTTGTGGTGGAAGATCATCTTGAGCTTGTGTTCCTTTGAAAGAAGTAGGATCATACTTCTCTTGTTGAGGAACAAACTTCGTCTTGGGGTATTGATCTTCTTCCCACTCAACTCCATTGGCATTGAATTTTCGTTCAAAACCAACACCTTGATTCTTCCGGTGTCTTCCTTGCTTGCGCACAATTTCCTCAAATTGCTTACTTCCGGCAAGACTCTTGTAAACACCTTTCTCTATGATTCCCTTCAATAAGCTATTTTCTTGCTCAAGTGTAACTTGGCTAAGAGAATCATTAGTGGAATCAAGAGAACTACTAGACGCATCAACATTGGATTTAGCATGGTTGTTGTTACTACTAGATGAAGAATCTTTCTTCTTCTTGTTGCTAGATTTAACTTGTGGCATGTAAGTAGACAAGAGTCAACGCTTGGCAATGTAAGAAGAACTTATCTTGCGAAGATCATCATTGATTGCCTTTAAAAACTCATGCTCTTTCTCAAGGTTGAGCTTTTCAAAGCGTAGCTTATCATGAGTCTTTAAAAGTTCTCGATGATTTTCCAAGGTAGTTTTATGAGCTAACTTAAGAGTGTTTAGTTCTTGAGTTAGACGCTCAATCTCCTTCGTATCATCATCATTCGTTTTATCTTGATTAGCATGATTAATTGACGTTTCATCATAGTTTTCATCACTAGAGTTGTCAACAAGTAAATCATCATCACCTAGCAAATCATCTTCATCACTATTGAAATCAACATACTCGGGATGTGTTACCTTTGGACCTTTGGCCATGAAGCATCTTCCAATTCCTTCATTTGGTGAATCAAATATGTCGTAGGAGTTAGTTGACACAAGTGCTAGACCGGCAACACCTTCATCTTGAGTATATTCGGAGTCGGAGTGATAACTTCTTTCGGAGTGATTGTCGGAGTCAGAGCCGGATACCCATTCACCAACATGAGCTTGATGTCTTCTTTTTGTATAGCTCCTTGATGACTTTTCCTTCCTTTCCGAATCCTTGCTTCTCCGAGAGGGTCTTCGTTCATAACGATCATCTCTACGCCTCCTTTCTCTTGGTGGTGATTCTTCTCTTCTACTTCTTCTTTTGGGAGAATCTTCTCTTCTTTTGTAGGGGGCCGTACACTTATTGGAGTAGTGCCGAGTCTTCCACAATTGTAACAATTTCGCTCACAACTAGAAGATCTTTTGTCATTGTAGGACCTTGACTTGGAGCTTCTTTCTTTGCTTCTACTCTTGTAGAACTTGTTGAAGTTCTTCACCATTAAGCTCAATTCTTCATTGAAGGTTTGCTTCTCACTTGATGACGTGGGAGCATCACATGAAGCTTTGTAAGCACCACTTGACTTGTTGTGAAGCTCTTCCTTATCCTTGAGTGACATCTCATGAGCAACAATTCTTCCAATGACTTCCGTTGGCTTGAGATCTTTGTAATTGGGCATCATTTGGATCAATGTGCACACGGTATCATATTTTCCATCCAAGGCTCTTAGGATCTTCTTGATGATGAATCTATCGGTCATCTCTTCATTTCCTAAGTCGGCAATCTCATTTGTGATGAGAGCAAGCCTAGAGTACATTTCAGCGACACCTTCACCATCCTTCATTTTGAACTTGTCAAGTTGACTTTGAAGCACATCCAATTTGGATTCCTTGAGGGAGTCGGTACCTTCGTGCATATCAATCAAAGTATCCCAAATTTCCTTTGCATTCTCAAGACGGCTGATTTTGTTGAATTCTTCGGGGCACAATCCATTGAAGAGAATATCACAAGCTTGAGCATTGTATTGTAGCATCTTCAATTCTTCCGCAGTAGCTTCACGATTCGGTTCTCTCCCATCAAAGAATTCACCTTGCAAGCCAATACACACAATAGCCCAAACGGCGGGGTTACATCCAAGAATATGCATTTTCATCTTATGCTTCCAACTAGCAAAATTAGTACCATCAAAGTAAGGACCTCTACGGTGGTAATTTCTCTCGCTAGACGCCATACTCTCCTAGGTTGTGAAACCAAGGCTATGACCACCAAAAGCTATGGAAATCAAAGCAAATGGAGACCAAAGCTCTGATACCACTTGTAGGATCGGAAGTATGTCTAGAGGGGGGGTGATTAGACTACTTGACCAAATAAAAATCTAGCCTTTTCCCAATTTTAGTTCTTGGTAGATTTTAGCAACTTAGCACAAGTCAAGCAATCAACCTACACATGCAATTCTAAGAGTATAGCAGCGGAATGTAAAACAATTGCATATGAAGGTAAAGGGATGAGTTTGAAGGAGCAAACGCAATGTTGACATGGAGATTTTTTATCCGTGGTTTCGATAGGTGGTGCTATCGTACATCCACGTTGATGGAGACTTCAACCCACAAAGGGTAACGGTTGCGCGAGTCCACGGAGGGCTCCACCCACGAAGAAGCAACCTTGTCTATCCCACCATGGCCGTCGCCCACGAAGGACTTGCCTCACTCGGGTAGATCTTCACGAAGTAGGCGATCTCCTTGCCCTTACAAACTCCTTGGTTCAACTCCATAATCTTGACGGAGGCTCCCAAGTGACACCTAGCCAATCTAGGACACACCACTCTCCAAGAAGTAACAAATGGTGTGTTGATGATGAACTCCTTGCTCTTGTGCTTCAAATGATAGTCTTCCCAACACTCAACTCTCTCTCATAGGATTGGATTTGGTAGAAAGAAGATTTGAGTGGAAAGCAACTTGGGGAAGGCTAGAGATCAAGATTTATGTGGTTGGAATGGAATATCTTGACCTCAACACAAGTGTAGGTAGTTCTCTCTCAGAAAATATGTATTGGAAGTGTAGGCATGTTCTGATGGCTCTCTCCACGAATGAAGAGGGGGTGGAGGGGTATATATAGCCTCCACACAAAATCTAACCGTTACACACAAATCACCAAACTCGGTGGGACCGAATCATGAAACTTGGTCGGACCGATTTAGTTCAAAATGTGAACGTTAGGATTCTCGGTGGGACCGAGGATAAACTCGGTGGGACCGATGTCATTAGGGTTAGGGCATAACGTAATCTCGGTGAGACCGATTACACAAACTCGGTGAGACCGATTTTGGTAATAGTCAAACAGAGAGTTGGTCAGGCAAACTCGGTGGGACCGATTCGCTCATCTTGGTTGGACCGAAACGTTACGAAAGGGAAAAAGAGAGTTTGCATTGCAATCTCGGTGGGACCGATCGCTCATCTCGGTTTGGCCGAAATGTTACGAAAAGGAAATAGAGAGATTACAACCCCATCTCGGTGGGACCAAGATCCCTATCGGTGAGACCGAATTGATTAGGGTTTCTGGCAGTGGCTATGATAACTGAACTCGGTGGCTCCGGATATGAAATTTCGGTGGGGCCGAGTTGGACTTTTTGGATTAGGACATATGTGGAAGTGAGAAAGAAGTGGAGGGTTTTGGAGCATATCACTAAGCATTTTGAGCAAGATCCTCATTAAGCACACCTCATCCCTTCTTAATAGTATTTGCTTTTCCTATAGACTCAATGTGATCTTGGATCAGTAAAATAGAAAATGTAGAGTCTTGTGCTTTGAGCTTGAGCCAATCCTTTGTCCTTAGCATTTTGAAGGGTCCACTTTCTAATCCATGCCATGCCAAACATTGAGCTTTCCTGAAATATTTATCTTGGAATAACATTAGCTCAATGAGCTATATGTTGTTAGGAATTACCAAAACCACTCAGGGATAGTTGCACTTTCAACGTGGCCCACTGGTGAGCCGACATGGTGTCCTCGGCCCGTCCCACCTGGCCAGGAGACGACGTGGTGAGAGACCCCCTAGCCGTGACACCGTCAAGGACCAGGGAGTCTGGTGCCCGTGCATTCAGACGACGAATGACGTTGTCACCTTGAGGCGCACCGGCCGGAGTAGGAGTGGCCACTGGTCAGACGGCGGGAGCGAAAGATGGTGCGGCCACCGGCTTCCTCATCGACTCCGTGTTGGTTGAGGTTAGGAACAGGCTGCTCCCACTGCTGCGACGTATCGCGGCCATGGCTCTCCCCTGCCCCCTAGCTCCCCCCCCCCCTGCTGCTCTGTGTAGCACTTACATCGTGGATTCGTGGGCGACCTTCTCTGTCGCGCTCCTGCAACTGAGGCCATGTTCCTGAAACATGGGTCATGTTGCAATGGTCTGAAAACGAGGGCTATGGTTTTCTGAAACATGCATGTTGTTGCATTTGTTTTGCAACTGAAGCTATATTTCCGCAACATTTGTGTTGTTGCAATGGCTTGCAACAGGAGGAAAAAATGGTTCATGGTGTTTTGCAACAAGACTCCTGTTGCAGTGGGATGAGTGCAACACCAGCCATGTTGCAAAGGTTGGCGCTCACGTGGCTGTCGATCGAACGGTTATTATGGGCTCCATCCAACGACCAGCGAGGCGGTCGAACTTTTAAGATCATCACCCGGCGGAGGTGTAGCCCTCCCTTTCTAGAATATACTTTTTAGAGGAAAGGCCTTAGCCCGACGGTTAGCAAGTGTAGCTTCTTATCTACTGGATTACCTAATTCTCCTTTGTTCCTTGATAAAAATACAGAAGCACATCTATTTCCGTTTGAAGCCTGTATTTCGAAGGAACTTTCATGGCTAATCATTTCTTGGTGTATTATACTGACTTAGTTTTGGTCATTGTCGGAAGTGTACTGCAGTATAATTTACATGGACATGGTCTCCTTGGTGAACAGTACAGTAGCATTTTTGTTAGCTCACAGGTCACAGCTCTCCTTGATAAACAAAGGAGCCATAGGTGCTCCACATGTGGTGCAATTTGACGCTAGTTCACTCGCCTGACGCCATCGTCCAACACGCGCACGCTGCCACAGGCGTCGGACAAGATCCTTGTAATCATCTGTCTTTAGACCCCGAAACGATTGTATATCCACGATCAACTTCCTCATCTGCTCTGGTCGTTGTTACTATCCTTTCTTATGTTATTTCTTGCCCTCGAAGTCCTCCTGTCCTGCCAAATGTCAGGCCCGGTGGTAGCCAAGCCTGTGACATTCAGAAATGGACATAGGCCTGACGACATGCGAGATAAAACTCTGTCACTTGCATCCAAACAAAACTCCGTGCGTATCTGGACCGATCTCGAAAAGCTAGAGGGTGACTCTATGCACCTTCATCATCCAAATGGCGCCGTCATCAAGACTTAAGTATAACAAACCTATCATCCTGACCCAGTCGCAACCTGTTATGTTGCTTGCAAGCAATATTTTTGACTCGGTTCTTCTGCGGAAACAGACGTTAGTCCACTACTACTACAGTAATGATGAAATGTAGTCATTTCTCTTATGCAATTGTAGTAACAACTCCTGCATATACCAGATTAATGGGTGTGGGTAGGGCGGGCTGATCTTAAGATTGGCAGCCTGGCCTCCGCGGATGCCCGAACACATTTAAGTTCTGGAGTGTTCTACTCCCTCCGTTCCTAAATATTTGTCATTCTAGAGATTTCAATAAATGACTACATACGGAGCAAAATGAGCGAATCTACACTCTAAAATATGTCTATATACATCCACATGTGGTAGTCCATTTGAAATCTCGAAAAAGACAAATATTTAGGAACGGAGGGACTACATTGCAATACGAAACTTTCTTATTTTCTAAGGGCATCTTCAACGGCAACCCACAAAAAACCTTCCGCATCCATCAACTGCTTGAACCTCTCCGCCTTCCGCTCCTCCTTGATGTCTGAGCGCCTCAAGCATGCCTCTTCCTTCGCCAAGATCTCCTCAAACCTCTCCGTCAGCTTCGCCGCCGCACCTTCTCGCTTCACCCTCTCCTCCTCCCACTTCTTGCCCCGCAGATTTCTTCTAACCTTTTTCGGCTGTTCTTGGGCTGGGCCGGTACGGTCACTGGTTTCTTCCTTGTTGGCTTGGGCGGCGGTCTTGGCAATGAAAAGGATCCACTTCGGCTGCCCATTCTACTTCAACCAACAATGCATGACAGTGAAGGACTTCTTCTCTAACTTCTTGTACACCACACAAGCACGAGTAGGCTACAAAAGTGAAACAATGCAATCCCGTCTAGTGAGCAACAAAACAATACATGTCCGGCTAGTGATCAACAGAACTAGAGCATGTCCGACTAGTGATCAACAGAACTAGAGCATATCCGGGTAGTGATCAACAAAACTAGAGCATACCCGGCTAGTGATCAACAAAACTAAAGGATATCCGGCTAGTGATCAACTTACTTACTCAGTGATTTGTGCACCGCTAAGCCACCGTGCGATCAGATGCTTCAAGTGCTTGCAATACTTGGAGACTGCCTCTTGGATGGTGTATCATCGATAGTTGAGGGACTTCCACTCACGGTTGTGAATCAACGCGTCGGAGTAGGGCGCGAAATGCTTGTGCTCATGAAACCATATGTGAATGTTCCTCCAAAAGGTTGTGCCATTTTTCTTCGTGCCATGGACAGGATCGAGGCTAGTGGCCAACCATGCATCGCGCAGTAGCTCGTCCTCTCGCATGTTGAAGCTTTCTCCTCTACCCTTCTTCTTCGGATCGCCGGCTGTATCATCCGGATCATCGTCGTCCTCCTCCTCCCCCCTCCTCCCTTTGGATGCTGCTCTCCAGCGGCACAATGCTACTTTTGCTATGTGCCATCACAGGTCTGGGTATAGGACCGCTGCGTGGCCATCTGGGTGTAGGACTGCTGCTGCTGGTAGTTGCCGGACTGGGTGGGATCCGAGTCTTCCACCTGCCCGTCCGCGTTACCCCCTCCTCCTCCCTCGCCTCCGTCATGGATGATATCGAGAATCTCCCAGTCCGCGTCGTATGCCGGATCCCTTGCTCTCGGCATTGCAGCAAACAGCGTGCAGGCACCCATTTGCTCTCCGCCCGCCGTCCTCGCCCAGACGAGCAACGACAAAGAATACTCGAAGAAGAGCGGCGCCGCATTAACATCGATATGTAAGGAATCGTATCGGCTGGGTTTGCGAGGTGCTTGGCGGCGTAGTAGTATGGAGGCTTGTAAGGCTCCGGCCACAGCGCCGTCAGTACTGTGGGCGCGCCCGTCTGACGGCGTCCACCACGGCCTCGCCGACCGCCCCGTCCGCCACAACCATTGCCACCACCAGGCCCACCGGTGGCCAGACGCTTCCTCATGTTCTCCTCCTTTGCGGCCTTCACTTGGACGCGGCGATTTTGCCGCGTCTCCGAGCTGATCTTCCAGGCGAGCGTGTGATAGAGGCAAAGGTGTCCCGTCTTTCATTGAGATGGTCTGTTTGCTGCACGCAAACGGACAACAAGCAAGAAACTGAAACTGCAATTTGGATATTGTGAATATAAGAGGAAAGCTTTATTATTGACGGCGGGGTTCTGTGACATCTTTGTCTGGTCGTAGAATATAAACGAAGTATGCGAAGTTTCAGCTATGATGAACTTTTAATCTAAACAAAACCCAAAGTCTAAACTGTGCCTTAAGGGCTTTATTTGTAGGGGGAAGAGAGGGGATTTTGTCCCCACTTGGTAAGGTGGGACTAAAACACCTCCTGGGTCATTTCCCCTACAATACAGACTCTAAAAATAGCCTATAAGTAGTATTTCGAAATTACATGGGTCTGGCCCAAAGGTAAGGTGGCACAACACCTATATTATGCTACAGACGAAATTTATAAAAGGGTTCTTGTATATTTCACCCATGTCCTTGTACGCTATCATGGTGGCTCCAAAATGCTGAAAACTTCATCAGAAACTCCGTTCTTGTTCCCCTTGTGCATGCCATCATCTTCATGCTTGATCATGCTCCAATGTTCATACTTCTTGTCCAAGCTAGGCCCTTCATTTATAAGCAAAATAAGTGTATCCAATTTAGGCAGCATCATATTCTCATGAACATTAGAATCGTTACAAGGAAATGGAAGTACCTGGTAATTTAACTGGCGTGCGCGAGCTCTAGTAATTGGTCCCATGCATGTAACAACACGGGCTGTGGGTGTAACTGTGGTAGTGATATCCTCATTAGCGTGCTGCTCGGATCCTCCGGCACCTCCGTCGCCTCCATCTCCGATAGATTCTCCCACGTTTCCATGCGTCGGCGGCGAAGGGAAGGAGAGGGTGGGAGAAAAGAGCGAGAATTGGGCGGAGAGCGGTGGGGAGTGGAAGAAGAGAGTGGGGGATTTTGGTGCAAAAACAGTGCGGGATGCTACAAAAGCGCGGGCTCGGCCCTTCGTTTGGGTGGGCCAGGGGGCGGATAGCGACGTTTTGTGTGTCCGGACTCCTGCAAATCTCCCCCACATTGTCTCCGGTTTGCGGGAGAAATCGCATCCCCAGACCTCTCCGCAGATCGATACATGTCGGCTTGGATAGCTTCCGCCGTCCAGACAGCCCGGTCCGGATGGTTGCGGGAAGTTTACGGGTCGGCATGGGAGATGCCCTAAGTACACGGGACTTCATTTCAATATGAAACTCTTTTATGTAACATATTTCCCAAGTATATGCAACATTGTCGCAATATAAAACTCTCTTATGTGATATATTTTCCCAGTGTATAAAACATCGTTGCAACGTTCCCTAACCCTTTTTTCACGAGGAACTTACCCTAACCCGACCCAACAATATTGTGCAAACATGTTTGTGTCATGCATGCGAGCACTACACCCACGGGCGAGGGACACCCCCTTTCAGTTCGGAGGGGTCCTAACACGCCCGCAATCCGCTCCTAGCTCATGACGATGAGCAAAAGGTGACATAGTGTTTTTTACCTAGGTTCGGGCCACTCGAAAGCGTAATGCCCTACGTCCTACTGATTGTATTGCTGATATAATGGTGGTGATGCTTGCAATGGATGATCTACTTTCTATGCCCTAAAGTGTTCGGGGAGGAAGAAGAGGTGCGCTTGTTGCTAGGGGCGGCTCTAGTTCTAGCTCTATGGTGTGTGGTCTTGTAGAAAGGTTGAATCCTTTTTAGGTGGATATGGACCTCCTTTTATAGTCTCATGGGGTTACCCCAGTAGGCACAACAACTGCTACAATACTGCATTAAATGCAATAACATGGGTCAGTCTATCACTTGCTGAGGCGGGGGGGGAGAGCTTGTCTTGTCGAAGTAGGTGTCGGCGCACTCCTTTTACCGTCATACATCTGCGAGGTGTCATATTCTGGTAAAAAGGGATGTGATGAATCACTTTGACTGCCGCATCGCTTTGCTCTCCGCGTGACATCTAACCCCCACGCTTTCATAGGCTCTGATAGGTCTATGGGATAGTCCCACTGCCATAGGACTTGGCAGGAGCAGCTGGCACGACTGTCGTCCACCTCCCGTGGTGTTAACGAGTCATTGCCGGGGGAGAAGTTGTGACGGGATGTTGTCACCGAAGGACTTGTTGGCGGCAGGGGAGGGGTGCCTCACAAAGTCGTGTGCTTGGATTGCCGGGAGGAAGTCCCGACAATGAGCGCTTAGTTGATCCCGTGAAGGGAAACTACTTTGGTAATCTTGGCCTTGATGTTGTCCGTGGTGTCAGAAGACTCCTCTTCTAGGCTGATGGTCTTGCCAGTGAGTGTCTTCACAAAGATTTGTATCTTGAGGAGAGGGTCTTGATGAAGAACTGCATACCACCACGCTGATGGTGGACAAGGTAGAGGTAGACTCCTTCTGGATGTTGCAGTCCACAATACCATCCTCAAGCTGCTTGCAAGTAGAGAGGAGATGCTGCTGTTGTAGGGAGGAAATCCCCTTCGTTTTAGATCTTGACGAAGATCTGCATGCCACCTCAAATGTGTCCCGCCCTTGTGTTATCGGGAGCTAACTGGTGCTGATGTGCTAAGCAGGACCGTTACGGCCCCTGCTTGACGGGTTTGTGAGACCCCGATTCTCATGGATTGGACAATTTGCAACATTTAAAAAATGTAAATGTATAATTAGATTCATGTATGCAGCCAACAAGGGCGAAGGAGCATAAAGAATAGTGGAGGAGAAAGAGCAAGATTCCACGGAATAGGAAGGCCTAGTGGTGAAGGAGGAGTATTGGCCTCTTTGCTTCGCATGAATCTTTAACACGACGATAGGGAAACAAAGTATTTGGGATGGTATGGCATATTGAATCCTATAGCAATAAAAAAAATGCATGAATCTAAAACAAGATGTTGGTTTGCACCTTGGGGAAAATGCATGAACTTTCCTATAACACTAGGTGCATGCAAAACTAGCCATATAGGCGGCCCGATCCGACCAATGTAGCTCTTTTTATAAAAGAATTGTATCGTGTCGGCCCGAAGGCTTGGCCTAGAGTAACGGGCTGGCACGTCAGATAAAGGGGTTTGCTCGACACGGCACGGTTGCATGCATGAACTTTCCTACAACACAAGGTGCATGCAGAACTGGCCATATGGGCGGCCCGACCCAACCCATGTAGCTCTTTTTATAAAATAATTGTGTCGTGTCGGCCCGAAGGCTTGGCCTAGAGTACCAGGCTGGCACACCAGATAAAGGGGTTTCCTCGACACGGCACAGCATGCCGACCCACATCATCTTTGGTCTTTTGGGCCGTTTCTGCCTTCCGAGCCTTTTGTTTCTTAGGTTAAAAATGTCAAAAAGCCCTGAAAACGCAAAAGAGCACTAAAATGGCCAAAATAACGTTAAAAGGCCAAACAATCCCTAACAATGCTAAAAGGGCTGACTTGGACCCCGTGCGAGGCCTTGGCCGGTCCGTGAATAAAAGGATCGTGTCATGCTGGCCTTAAGGCTTGGCTTCGGGGATTGGCCTTGCCCATGGCGAGTCAAAGGTCGAGCAGGCCCTTTTATTCCTATGTTGGGCAGACAATCCGTGCCCACGGACCGGCCTTAAAGGCATGTCCCACATGGCGAGATTTGGGTGCATGGCACAGTTGATATAGTCTTATAGACTCACTAGTAAGCGTGCACGTGCAACGCACGTATAATAATAAAAGCAAATTTCCTCGGTCATTCTAAATAGGACACAATTATTTCAATAAAATGAACAAATGCAACAATGTAGCTCAAATCTAAATTTGAACTATATATAGCTTTGCAGATATTCTTTCCATATGCTACCATATCTCGTATCGAACATGCGCACACAATGGACTTCTCAGCTATTATATACAACAACCCACAAATTGACAGTCAAATAACACACATAGACAACAACTTGGTCATCGACTATGGATCCATACACAACAAAATGTGAAAGTTAGACATTAAACATAACTCCATCCTTCACAGAAGTGAAAAACCATGTGTATTTAACTTAAATATATAACGGTTATTTCTCCTTATATCTTAAGCCTAATCATATCTTTGCTGATGGTATGCACCTTCAGTGTAAGCCACTAAATCAGAAACTGTCAAAGCATCAATAAATTGGGTTCACAATTAATCTCACAAAGATGCATCACCATGTATCTCAAGATATACATACAACTTGTGCTGCCATGACTTTGTGTAACCAAATAATAAGAAGTAACCATAACAATGTTTTGATACATTCAGTATTGAGTTAACATAATTGTGAAGCTCCCCATGCCCTACAACCAACGAATCACCTCAAGTCCTTGTATGGTAGAAAAATGCATGAACAAAACTAAGATGAAAATGAAAAAAGAAGAGCTGGAAGTAGCCTTGAACATGTTGAGACCTTGCACCTGCTGCACAAAGAAGAGAGGTAAATCTGAAAGAAAAAGTGCCAAACACATTAGACGATAAGAAAACAAGGAATAAATGTTTGTATATTTCACATATACTTCCTCCGTCCGGAAATACTTGTCATCAAAATGAATAAAAGGGAATGTATCTAGACATAGTTTAGTTCTAGATACATCCCTTTTTATCCATTTTGATGACAAGTATTTCCGGACGAAGGGAGTACTATAGTAGCCACAAACATTTTTATCGATCAGAAATTTAGTAGAATATTAAAGCCCAACAGAAAAAAAGTATTGAAGCACATACGTCCAAAGCTAATGCAGTTGTGCACTATACTACTCATCTACTCCCTCCGTTCGGAATTACTCGTCCAAGAAATGAATGTATCTAGATGTATTTTAGTTATAGATACATCCATTTCTATCCATTTTTGTGACAAGTAATTCCGAACGGAGGGAGTAGATGCTAGCAGCGGCAAAAAGCACACACACCATCAACATCCCAACCAGCAGAAGTGGCATCCCCTGCAATTCATTCACACTCGAGCATGTGAAACAACTCACACGACTTTACAGGATAAAATCTATGAGATAGTCTGGAAGGCCCTATGTATAGTGCTGTTTGAGAAATCCTGCACCTCAAAAATGCCAGTATTAAAAGTAAAAGGCGTACGGTTGACACATGACCAGCGTAGCGGCAAGATCATCCTCCCAAAGCTCCCACAGAAGGTCCACGGCTAACTTTGCAACACAAAATATTTCGCTCTCGGACACCAACAAAATAATCCTTCCAGCCTCATTTGCATTTCTAGGCTCTCATGATCTCCCACACCAGGAGGACCTCTGTGAAGCTCTCATTCTGGAAGGTGAAGAGATACATTGCCAATTTATCCCCGTGGTTTATCATCAGAAAGAAAAACGTCAGTAAGAACAATACTGAATAATATATGCATCATGCATCTTTGCTAGCTACCTCGGCATCAACCTGACAGACATACACAATTGCAAATGAGGCTACCAAAGCTAATATTTAGATTACCCAAATGATGGTTTATGCTATGCACATGCCGTCATGTTGTGGTGTGAATTACAGAAAATGCTTGCTCCCAAGAAAATAAAGAATCTTAGTCAAAACAGGAAACTATTGCTGACATTTTTTTAAAATTCAGAGGCACTCATGTAACCCTTAAGTAAACTATTTTGTTTTGCCATTCTCTTTTCCAAATGCATCAAGACATTAAGCTTCAATGTTTTCTCGAGAGGAAAAAAGAAAGACTGCTCCAACCCATAACTAATAAAATGCTATATAGTTTCAGAAACCCAGTGAACAGATCCTGTGATGAGATTGGGATATACTAATATCCTGATCAATAACACATCACGACTTTTTTTGAACAAACACGACCATATATCAGCAACATCCTGCGATCCAACAGAAAAAAATTCAGAAACAAAATCTCTAGGCAGTCGACAAGCAAGCATCTACAGTTCTTCACAACGGATCTCAAATTCTCAATTGACCTTTGCACTGCAACCAAACATGATTTCATAGCGAGGCATGATAAAAATCTATCTTGTTACTAAATCCGAGTTCTTGAATCTGTAGGAACAATAGCATTACAGCTTTTCATGGTAAGATATAAAATACTCTTGCTAACAGGAAAGTCTGAGCTTTTCAATCACGTACCCTCTCCAAAGTGGTCTAAAAAATGATTAGAATGCCCGTCAAACACTACTAAATAAGTGAGAAAATCAAGAACAACAGTACAACACCCATTCTATCATTTAATCCAAAACAAGCACATCCAAACAAGTGTAATTACATTGCCAGCAGAAAAACTATCTGCCAGGTCTTTAACAGAATAATTTCTTCATCAGATCAGTCCCAGCTGCAAGTAACTGCACCGCAGCACACTATTTTTTTCACTTGATTTAACTTCAGTGCTATAATTTTGGTGAGAAGTTCAACTTTTACAGATCATTTTACAATTTTTTTTATATAATTACAAATCAAGCTTCTTAATTATGCTCAATCGAACATGCTGAACTACCCAAAGTCCTCAACTAATGAAACGATATTGTTTCAGAAGCATTTCAAAATTTCTTCCTTAATCCAGTAAGTATCCCAAGTGAACATGATGTCCCGTAAGAACGTTCCCTATCCAGAATGGCTGACACATGCCAAGTAATTCAGGAGACCATAAGAAAGCAACTGAAATCAAGTGCAGAGAAAGATAACATTTGGATTGAAGGTCACTTACTTGCAAGATGTCTATACGACAGCACCAACGGAGAAGCACACCACGATTGCAAGGTGCTTGTTCCCAGCGGCGCGACTCTCCGGCGGTCGGGACTGGAAAAGCTGCGGATGGATGACGAGCGGGGACGCGCGACGACGGGGAGAGGACGGCGGCGTGGCCGAGGTACTCATCATCTTCCTCAATGTGAATGCGTGAGCGGACAGGCGGGGGCGCACAATGATGGGGTGAGGACGGCGGGATGACGGAGGTACAATCTGCAGTTCTATGTACCATTTGCAGTGGTGTTGAAGCTTTCCTGGCAGATTTGACAAGTAACCTCACCAATCAGGTTGTGCATATGACTAAAGAGAAAAAGAAGGCCATTCACAATGTTGAATGGATAGATAGCCATCCATTATCAACCAACTAACAGGAAAACACATGAATATAGTACTAACATCCGACATTCAATGCTACTCCCATGATTGCAGAATGGGCAGGAAAAGACCGCGTCGAGCTAGTCCATCTGCTTCCTAAGGGGGTGGCTTAGCGGATTTCTCTCCTTCCTTCAAAATCTACAAAGAGTGGCAGTTAGAATATTTAGTTAGTTAGTATCTTCTAAAAAATACAGCAATTGTACACGCATGGGTATCCATGTGCAGAGTAGTTCTAATTATTTTACTAAGCTATCGCACATCATTCCTTGTAAAAACAACTAAAATTTGTAACCACGCAAGATAAAGATAGCACACCAATCATACACAAATCATCATCCACAAGATGGAATCCATGAACACAACAACATGCATGATCCTGCTATGGACACCAGGGGCGGATCTGACCCAGAAATTGTGAAGATCCCATCTCTATGGCCTGGTGGTATTGATTGATTATATTCAATAAGAAAGAGAACTGATGCTGCGGTGGATGAGAAGAAACAACCTAGCTTTTTTCCAACCGGGCTCTCACCCCTTCCATGAATTTTGCAATAAACGGAAATACATTAGTGTGTAACCAAGTCTTTTGTCATCCAGCCACCTACCAAAACCTGATGGCTAGCTGCTCATGCATACCTTCTTTGAGGGGAAGGAAACCTGATGGCCGGATGAAGACTGGGACGGGGTGCAGATGACAGCAGGACGTCCTGGGGTCCGAGGAAGAAGGGAGAAGGCGACGGGGTCTGTCCCCGGGAAGCGGGGGGAAGGGGGTCGGGATCGAGGCGGTGGCGGCAGCTGCAGCCCCCCGCACGTAGATCCACACCCCGGCGTTGGAGGAAAACAACTCATGAGGAAGTCCTACCTGCGCTCAATGCACCCGACCGCCGCTGCCATGCTCACCGACCTCGGCCTCGCCAGCGCCTCCAATGGCTTCCACGCCGCCGAGCTCAGGGCCATCGCGGCCGCATCCCCTGCCTCCGGTGGCCATGGCGTCCTGTAGTTTGGGAACGGAGAGAGATTAGTGAGGAGAGGGGGAGAAAACAAAGGAGGGCGTTGGGCGCGGTTGACCGGCTGAGGAGGTCGGTGGCGGCTTGCAGGAGCGCGGGCGACGACCGGAGGCGGGGTGGATCTGGGGGAAGTGCACAGGAGGAGGAGAAGGGAGGAGCGGCGGTGCTGTTTTTCTCGATATCGGGAGAGAAAGAAGTATCGGGGCCCAAAAATTAGGGAGCTGCCAGTGGAATCTGCGTCAGAGTTTTCGTTCGCCAGAAATATGTTTTTTTGTTTAATAGTAGTGTAGATAAGAGGATAAACATGGTAACTGTCCGCTCCGGACTTCTTCGAGCAACCAGGCAGGGATATCACTAGCGTGGGGATATCCCGTCGAGGAGGTGATGGCATGCATTGACAAGATAGTACCTCACGTGGATTCGGTGTGGAGACGGTTGGAGGGAGCTGACTGTCGCGAGGAGGTGCTCCTGCGAGTGGTGCGTCAACATACGATGACTACAGCGGTGCGTACATTGAAAGGGTCTCTTCCAAAGGTATGTTTACCGTAGGTGACTCTCGGGGTCATCTTCGAGGCTACGGACTGGATGATGGTCTCGAGAAGGAGGTCCATGTCGAATATCGGGAAAGGCCATGGTGGCTCAATGGTGGCGGCACTAGCGCTGAAGCTGCCGACGACGATTGCGGCGAATCGGGAGGTGTGTTTAAATTTTCTTCTTCGATCTGTTGGGCATGCAGTCCACAATGTTGGGGCTTGTCCGGATGGACTCGCAGCCCAGCATAACGGGAGCTCCTATCTTACACGTATCTTGGGCCAACCCACTTCAAGTTCGCTTGAGTGCTCCCCTCAACAACGATTTTCCCTTCGTTACTATTCATCTGTAGTTTGTATTCTAGTGGATTTTCTTCAAAAAAATTGCTTCTGGATTTGTTTGATAGATTAAAAAATCAACGTTAAATGTTAAGAAAATGGAAAAAATGTTCCCCAAATTTTTAATTCAAAAACTGAAAAATGTTTACACTTTAAAAAATGTTTACGAATAAAAAAACAAATTTTCATTAAATAATCAATTTTTTTTCTCAAATTCAAAACAATTTCTTAAACTTTAAAAAGTTCTTGAATTCAATAAGATGTTCTCAAACTATAAAATTGTTCCCACATTTAAAAAAACATTCTCCTATTAAAAAAAGTAAAAATAATAATAGAGAAAGTGAATAGTTTTTAAAATTCTGAAAATTTATTTAAACACGGATAATTTACGAAAATGTGAATACTTTATTGGGAAAATGTTTGAGAAACGAACAAACGTTGAATTTCCGGACATTGTTATGGAAAAATTGAACATATTTTGTAAAATTAACAAAAAAATGAGACTGTGATCTTTTTAGATTTTGGAAATTATGAACATTATAAACATAATATTTATTTTGTTTTATTGTAAATGCAAACAAAATTAGGACATTTTTTAAAAAAAAAGATGATTTTTTGGAAAATTCTTTTTAAAAAAATTATATTATTTTGAAAAAGAGAAATAATAAAAATTAAACCAAAACGAAACATTAAAATAAAAGGGGAAATAAACAGAAAAATGACAACAACAAAATAAAATAAAAATAAATGAGGAACGGAAAAACAAGAAAAGACCCAGTTGAGTGAACCTTCTAGAAGTACACACAACCGAAAGGAACAAGGACAACTAAATGCGAACACGTGTGCTCGACTCTCTGCGTTTGGTCGACTGTACCCCAAAAAACGACTCAGCATGCGTCGAATAGGGATTTACCAATATGACAATCAGCCCACTACGCATTGTTTCCCCTGTCAAATAACTGGGCAGGCAGCCCGGCCCGATATTGGACATTTAGGCGTATAGAAGCGGGATTAGTGCATGAAATGTGGGGTTTCTCACAAGAAAAAGTACAGGAAATGTGGTGCATGTATTGCAGTATGCATTATGTTTTTTTTAAAGGAGGATGACCCCCGGCCTATGCATCTGGGCGATGCATACGGCCACTTTATTAATTATTCTCACAAGACCTTACACAGCCATACAACAGCAAGACTGAAGCCACCGTCTAAGCAACAACTGTCGCTACACCTACCAATTGATGAAGGGGCGCAGATAGTCTGGGCCTAATACTAAACAGACATCGCGGCCAAACCTAAACATCTAAGACCTGAGGTCCCAACGAGGACGCCTGCCGGGTATGAGGCACCTACCAGTCCGGCGCACTCCTCAACCAGGACGCCTGCCGGGTATGAGGCCGCCGCAGCCACCTGCCACCAATCCATCTTCAGAGTTGTACTGTTGCATGTACCGTGCTAGGTCTCTCTGTCATCGACGCCACCACGACGCCCGACGACGTCGTCCTCCTGCGCGAGTCCATCCTCCCACAACGAACTCCGAATCTGCACTGCGCCACGCCGTCAAGATCCGTCGTCATCAGTGTGTAGGATAAATCACCGCTCCACCAAAGAATCCGTCCTCTGGTCCCTCGATCACGTGTGTACCTCCAAGAACGACGCCCCTAAGGGAGGAACGACACCAGAGCGCCGCCGTCATCCGATCATCCGATCTAGGGTTTCCCCCGGAGGTAGCAGAGAGTGGCCTTGAACTTCTCCACGGCGATGCCTTCAAGAAGGGAACGACGCAGATAGCGCCGCCACCGCCGGCCTTAGCAGACGCCGAAGGCAAGTTTTCACCCAGATCAGTTCGAAGGGATCCAACTCTCGTGCACGGGCCGCCGTCACCACCAGCACCACCAGGCAGAACCCTGGAGCACCGGCAGATCAGCGAGCCGCCGGCACCACCGCATCCAGATCGCCGGCCACGCCGGGCCGCCGCCATCCCCCGCGCCGTCCGGGTCAGAGACGGAGCCGCCGACCGCGCATAGGGACCGCCGCCGCCTGCACACGCCGGAGCGCCGCCGAGAGCCTAGCGCCCGCCACCGCTTGCCGAGGGCCGCCGCCGCGCGCCCCGAGCGGACTCCCACGCACACCAGGGGAAACCGCGAGCGTGAGCCCTGCCGTCACCCCCAAGCCCGCGCCAGCACGCCCCGCCTCCAGCGTGCCGCCAAAAACCGCCGCGATCCGCCCGCGCCAGATCCAGCGAGTCGTGGGAGAAGAGATCCCGCCGCCGCCAATGCCGACCGAGCTTTGCCCGGCGGCGTGCCCCAGCGGCGGCGAGGAGGAGAGGTCGGGGGAGGGACGAGGACGCGGCGGCGCTAGGGTTTCCCCCGGTCGCCGCGCAGGGGCGACACGGGAGGAGTCGGGTAGTTGGGTGTGGCCTCCCTCATAGGTTGCAGTATGCATTATGTGTGTGTATATTTGGGACAACTTAATATTCATGTAAAACCTGACGTACAAATGAAATTGGAAGAATAACTTTATGTTTTTTTGGGGGTGTAGTAGATGTTTCAAGGGTGTTTACTGTATTTTTGAAATTGCAATGCTTCCAAGTGTCTCGGGTACCATAGTGGCGATTGGCAGGCATGACAATTTAAAGAATTGGATAGATGTGGAGGGAATCATTCGTTGCGGAGATGATGGTGTATTCATCAGAGGCGTCATATGTTGACGGCATGTGGCTATGCTGTCATGTTCAAAATGGGTGAGTGAAAAACTGAGTAGAGGCTGCTGGGGTGGCCGTTAGCTCCCTCGATAGTGTTGGATGGCTCGGCATGGCTCAGTTGCTGGCCCGGTCCATCACACGAGCCTCTGAGCCGAGAGACGGATGACGACACCTACCATAATAAAGAAGGGGAAGCAAGATCTCATGCATGCCAGATACGGTGTTCATACCTCAGTAAATACAAGATAGTACAACAATTTTCAGGTGACTGGATGACTATAATATAGTGAGCAAATGAGTCTAGGCTCAGAATCAAATTTCCGAATAGGATAGAGGTTTTCTACCGTATGCTCTAGTCTGTTTGATCCATGTTGCTTAGAGATAATAGCTGTCAGTCTGAGCTCTAGTGTTGTATGGTCGAGTAAGAACTTGTGCACTTTATAATGTGAATCTGGGGAGCATTAGTAAATTTTCTGGTGAAAAAGAAGGCATGAGGAGAACCCAGGCCTAGACAAACCCTCCTTAGGTGGAAAGCATTCTTAAACATGTTTGGAAGATAAAAAAATATGCTCTTAGAATACAAACTTTTGCTTGAAGAATCCTAAGAAGAGCAATTCCCACATGTAAAAGAGCAGGTAGATTCACTAACCACATAAGTCAAATTCTAGGTGCAACTCCAAAGAAGATGACCCGTGACTATTTCTTTCTTCGCAATTTTGCTAGAGCGACTTGGTTCTCTAAACCTTCATGCATTAGAACATATGTTCTTATTTATAACTATAGGTCCATTAATTATGCTATTCAAGCACTCTTGTCTTTGCAACATCCTTATGCTTCCAGCAAAACATATTTATTTTTATGTGGTGCTTATGGAAATCCAGAAATGGCAATCATTTTGAAAGAAAATTAGGATACCCTAAAAAAAGAAATTAGGTACTCCTAAATAGGTTTATATTGCTGCTAGGGCTATCCAATCCAGCCAAGACTTAGTAACAAATTCTTCTTCAAACCAGCGCGATGACAAGAATGCAGGTACAGGAGTGCCAAGTTCACACACGAGGCAAGGAGAAACAATGAGAGGAGATATGCTCATTGAAGGCCCGAAGATCTTCTTTGGCGCTTCTTGGAGAAATTCAAAAAATTGCAGGCCTCACAAGAGGTACATGTATAGGAATTGATATCTTCATGCAATTTCCTCAGCAGAATAGCAACAGCCACGTCATGAACAAGCATCAACGCCAACTGCATCCTCCGCCTTGCAAGTTGAAGCTGTGGCTCTCACATTAGCTGCCAAGATTGCTCAACATCTCCATATTCTCCAGGTCACTGTTAAAAGTTAACTTGACTCTCGCAAGAACCGCAACACTCATAAGTATTGTCTCACATCAAACTAGGTGGGAGATTAGGAAACTTCTACAAGATTATCTCCAGCACTCAGAGTCTCTACGGTCATAGATATACTACATATCTAGAGATATTAATGGTGTCTCCCATAATTGTGCTCACCGAGTTCTCAACAGTTCGGTTGAGCCTATTATTAGTTGTGCTAATTTAGCTCATAGACATATGCCTTATTCTGTAGCTCAAACATTTCGCAATTTCTCCATTTAGGGCTTTGCATTACATGTTGTACTCTCATATTGAGCTGATTATATACTGCGCCCATGGCGCCTTTTCTGCTCAAAAGGAAAAAATAGGCAAAAGAAAAGAGAGAAGTGGATATGTGTGCCTTCGGGTGGGTCTAAACTAACCACTTGCTAGATGGGCTATTGCCAATGCAAGAGAACAAATGTGGTTCTCTCACCCCCCTCAAAAAAGTGTGGTTCTCTCATTGCCTCAAAAAAAAGTGTGGTTCTCTCAAGATTTATGGTTTTTTTTGTTTGGTATGTACAAGCAAAAGGGACCGTGCGTTGCAATGTGAGAAAAAAGAATTCATAATCTCCAATGGCTTTGACAACATTTTGCTGCATCACCGATAACAATTTGGTGAACATTTTGTACAATTACATTAACATTTTTTAATAGATGAACTTTTAAAAAAAATCATGAACATTTATTGATTCTCAAATATTATTTTTCAAAATTTCAAACTTTTTTGAATACGCGAACATTTTTAAAATATTATGACCATTATTTAAATCCACAAACATTTTATGATTTATTGAACATTTTATTTAAAAACTCTCATTTTTTATTTTTGGGATTCTTTTGAAGTACCAAATTATTTAAAGGAGAAACAAAAACGAAAAAGAAAAAAACGAAATTTAAAAACAGGCTGCCCGGTCGTCCCAAACGGGTGTGTTGCGTCGGGAGAATATCTGGTACTTCCATCCCTAGGGTGCTCCCGGTGCTCCAAACTCGGTAGCACATTTTTAAATGTTTGAAAAATTTTGAAAAAAAATCCAACACATAGACACAACATCAATGTATGTTGTCAAAAAATTTGAAATTAAAATTTGAAACATAGCTTGAGAAACATAAATGACAAATTCGAGTAAATAGTATACAACATAAGTCGGGCTTTAGAATTTGCCCATTATCACATTGATGTCGATTTTGTCATTTTTGTATCTCCAGCAATATTTTGAATTTTGATTTGAATTTTTATGACAACATACATTGATATTGTATCAATGTGCTAGATTTTTTTAGAATTTTCCGAACATTTAAAAAGTTTCTACTGAATTTGGAGCACCAGAGGCACCCTAGGGGTGGGAGTACCAGATATTCTCCCGTGTTACATCTCCTCCCAGTGCGCAGAGCGCAATATAGAAGGTTCCAACTACGTGGGCCGGCCCAGGCGGAGGATTCCCCGATATGAAACGTTTTTTGTCACTTATAGGTGATAAAGGTGGGTAATATTTTACAATTTTAAGGATAATTTATGTGACGTATGGCCATAAGCATAAATACTTTATCATTAGGCAACAGATAGATAGAGATTATTAATGCAAGCGACAGATATCTTTGCTGCTGCAATTTCAGTCATATTTATGTCCGGCTGAAGCTATCCTTTGTAAGAAAAAGAGCATGATTAACATAAAAAAAAACAGTGCACTATTCACTTGTAAAGAAAATAAGTTGAAGACATGGAACTCCTGTATCGTTACCGAAAAAGTCTTTACGCCCCGCTTTATAAATAAAGCACCAATCACGAGTACACAGCCGAACGATACAACGATGAAGAGGAACCTTCAAAGAAAGCAGAAGTGAGAAAATAACGGATAACAAACATTAGTCGGGATGACCATGTCGCCGAAAACAAAAAACAGGAGGACCTAAAGACTACACGGCGACAACCACCAACTCCTGGGCTCCCTCGGCAATGCCCTCAAGAGGGGGAACGGCGCCACGCGTCGCCATCGCCGCATCCTACAAAACGGAACAAGGTTTTCACCTGGAACACTGACAGAGGATGCAACTGCAACGACGTCCTCAAGAGGAGAACGGCACCCACAGATGTCGTCGTCGCTGCCGAAGCATAGAGCTTTCACCCAGTTGCATCCACCAACCAAATAGGCACCAAACCGGTCACCGCGGTGTAGCCAGAAACTCCAGAACCATAACTAGGCCTCGGCCGCGCCGGAGAAGAAGCCAGAGCCTCACTATGCCGCATTCCTCGCCGTCCGCACGACCGAGAAACGCAACCACCATCGCTACTCAGTGACCCGCCGGAGAGCCCACCGAGTAGCCCGCCATCCGGGGCCGCCCTCCCGGCATCCCTCTCCGAACAACTCTCTGACGCCACAACACGCAGACACCACCACCAGGCCGGGAAGCAACAACCTCCCCGCCAGCCCACAGGGTCCCACCATGCAGCCGGCCGGAGGGGGGCCATAGCTGGGCAGCACCGCCGCCACAGCTACCCAGCGACAACGCACTAGGCCGCAGAACTGGAGAGAGCCCGTGCTAGGCAGGGGACCGCACCCCTGCATCTAGGCCCGCGCCGCCGGCCACCTGCCAGCGGTACCTCGGGAGAGCGGTGGCAGCCAGTGCCCCGTCCGATCTGGTGATTCCGGATCACGACAGGGAGCCGCCGGGCACCGGCATCTCCGGATGCCTGGCAGCCTCAGACACACCAGCCACGGCCATCTCCACGTCTCCACGCCTGCGCTAGCCCACACCGTAACCAAACACAGGCCGCCATCGAGCCCGCCAACCTCGTCCACGCGCCCGTAGAGAGCCGCGGAGCCCCGGCCACCGTCGGATGCCAACACCACGCCACCACACCCAAGGTCGCGGGCCTACCTCCATCGGCCACCACTGCCACCAGAGCTACAGCGGTAGCCGGCCCGCGCCGCCACCTTGAACTGGGAGCCAGATCTGAGGATCCAGCTCTGCGCCATGGCTCCAGGAGGCGCGCCCCGCCATCCAGCAGCCCGCCACGCTGTAGAGCCCGCCGGCCGCCGTCGCCGGGCAGAGATCCGCCGCGTCGTCGCGCCCCACCCAAGCGCGGCGTCCCGGCCCACCGAGCTCGGCCCGTACCAAGCCCAATGCGGGGAGACGAGGAGGCCCGCCGTCGTCGTCGGCGGCGGCGGGGGGGGGGGGGGGGGGGAGGGGAGAAGGGGAGGCGGGGGCGCGACCGACGGCTAGGGCTCCCCCCGTCGCCCGTGGGGGCGAGGGAGGAGGTCGAGGAGTCGTTTTTTTGACTCCCGTATCGTTACAGACTTGCTAATCTTACAGCAACTCCACGCGCCAACGCAAACTATCCGTTCGTGTTACGAAACAGACACAAGTGGTCCAACATGCCGACACAAATAGACCAGCGTTCGTTTTTGGTCCTACGCGATCCATTTCGGACCCAAATTTAGACTAGCTTTGCGTCGGTATGGACACGTATCTCTGGCCCGACAGTCGGTGGCACATTGGCCATTTCCCCTTCCTCCCGTCGACAACCACCACACCCAGTCGCCCCCGTCGTCGTCGCCGCGCAGTTAAGGTGCCCAGGCCGGCTGCTCGCACCCACATACCTCCCCCAGCAGCACGCCACCCCCATCCGGCCCCATACTCCAGCATTGGTGGATCGTTTTTGCCACAGTCGCAACACCACAACGTCGACACCACCACCCCTGCCTCCACCGCCGGCACCACTGCCAAGCGCGACTACCTCACTCGCCAGTCGCTGCAACGTTCGCCTCCACGCCGATAGGCCTGCTACCTATCCTGGGTGAGGCACGAGGCTCTTCACGAGCCAGCTTCTTCCACCACGCCCCGCAAGATGTTCGAGGTCTCGCCCGCAAGGTACAAAATGGACAGTGGTGACGAGTACTTTTCAACAATTTCATTTGCGATTCGGATGATTCACCATCCAACGATGAGGAGATTGTTGTTGCTCCTTTGGTCATCCATGACCACAGTAGTAGGCAGTGGGCGATGTTTATTAATATCACACTTTAGGCCGTGCAGGGGCAATATAGGGGCCATGTGAAAGCTTGTACTGTTATATTTGAGGCCGTGGGTTCACAAGATCTCTGGATTTCACACTCTTTCTTCGATATGGCCGACTCTCATAATGACATCAACCTGCTTCAGCGCTCTGTGGTGTTCGCAAGGCTTGCAGAAGGAAACTGCCCGGAGGACAATGTTGAGATCAATGGCCACCATTACAACAAAGTATACTACCTAACTGATGGTATCTATTATGGGTGGACTACTCTTGTCAAGACAATCCCCAACCAGATGGGAGAGAAGAGGCAGAGATTTGCCCAAGCACAAGGAGAGTGCTAGAAAGGATGTGGAGCGTGCATTTGGTGTTCTTCAATCTCGATGGGCATCGTTTGGTATCCTGCTAGAACTTGTAGCACCAAGAAGTTGTGCGAGATGATGACTGCTTGTGTGATCATGCATAACATGATCGTAGAGGATGAGCGCGAGGATGAAATCTACGATCAGGAGTTTCAATTTCAGGTTGAAAATGTTGTGACTGAGCATGGAGGAGCGGCGACGTTTGGAGAGGTCACTGAATTTCATCATCAAATGTGTGAATGAGAAACTCACATTCAAGTACTAGATGATTTGATTGAGCATATGTGGTCTCATCTTAGGAACCAATAGATATATCAGCTATTTTTTCTTTCAAATGTATTTGTCACAATTTAAAAAAAATTGGCTTGTAAACTATGAGATATTATTTGGTCGTGAAACTATGAGGTATTTGTATTTGTTTGAATTACGTGAACTTGGGACAATTTTTTTACACGTACAAAAAAGCAAAAAATGACAACGAAAATGCGTCTGCATCTTGGACACACTGCTAATCCAAATACGAAAGGGGACGGACACGCTGACCAAGACGGACAAACCGTCTTTTCGTTTGGGTTAGCGTTGGAGTTGCTCTTATATGACCAAGAAAATTCACAACACCTTGAGCATCTTTGTCACCGGCGAGCTAGGTTCAGATCATGTGTGCCGCCGACGGCAGGTCTGAACACAACAGCCGGTCGTGTACTGTTATTTCCCTTTTCAATTGCCATGCTTCTTTTCTGAATTGCCATGCAGCTCAGCTTTTCGGTCATTCATGTTATTCCTTTCTTTTCGTGCCCAGCTCATTCAAGAAAAAAGCCGATCTAGTTTTGCAGTACAGTGGTGCGTACGCTCTGAGCTGTGGTCAACTCGGCTAGCTGGTGCGTGCATGCACCGCCGCCCTCGCGACCGGGGGCCCAGCTTAGCGCTCTGCTGCGCCGCCGCTGATAGGGTGGCGGTGGCTCTGATTGTTTCCTATCGCGTGCTTTGGCCTTTGGCCTTTGGCGCTGAGTTGGTATGCATGCTAGCTTTGCCACCGCCGAGATCAACTCCGTCTTCGCTCCTCTATGGCCAGCATCTTGAGCCGAGCACGTTCCGGAGGATAGCAGCCTTAGAGCATCTACGTCCGTTGGCCCTAGAAGGCATAAAAATCATCGTCTAAGGGCGAGCCGGTGGTATAATCGGCTCTGGGATGGTTGGGCATCCAGCCATCGTTTCAGGTCGTCTCAGACACCGATGTCAGCTCATTTTTTGGTATTTTTTGACAAAAATGGCCCGATATCAGCATGAATAGGCTCATATTCAGAGTGGTTCGGCGTGAATTCTCAACGTAAATGTTTTGTTATCACATAATTTACCTAAAAAATCAATAGAAATCAAATAATTCAATAACAAATAGTTCAATACATATTATATAGTTCAACAAATAAAAACTCATATTTCATCACACGTCGAGCTAGGCTTCGCCCTTGATCCTCCATAGGTGCTTCATCAGATCATGCTGCAGTTGTTGATGTACCTGTGGGTCTCGGATCTCCTGACGCATATTGAGGTAGTCAGTTCAGGTTGCCGGTAGCTGGTGATCAACTTGGGCAAAGAGAACCCTGCCTGTATTATGGTTCAGTGTCAAACACTGGCTCTTCCTGCTCGCTCTCAATAATCATATTGCGCAAGATGACACAACAAGTCATGATCTCCCACATTTGATTTTTTGACCAGGTCTGAGCAGGGTACCGGACAACAGCAACTCGAGATTGGAGCACACCAAATGCCCGCTCGACATCCTTCCTGCAAGCCTCTTGAACCTTGGCAAAATGGGACTTCTTGCCTCCTGGCACAACGTTTGAGATAGTCTTCACAAATGTCGACCATCTCGGATAGATGCCATCAGCTAGGTAGTACCCCTTGTTGTAGTGCCGCTCATTGACCTCGAAGTTCACTGGAGGAGAATGGCCTTCAACAAGCTTAGCAAAGACAGGGGAGCACTGCAGCACGTTGATGTCATTGTGAGTTCCTGGCATACCAAAGAAGGAGTGCCAAATCCAGAGGTCCTGTGTTTCCACTGCCTCAAGTACCACACCGCAACCGTCTTTGGCGCCTTTGTACATCCCCTGCCAAGCAAATGGACAATTCTTCCATTTCCAATGCATGCAGTCGATGCTTCCAAGCATCCCAGGAAATCCTTTTGCCGCATTCTGTGCTAGGATCCGAGCAGTGTCTTCCACATTGGGTGTTCGCCAGTATTGCGGTCCAAACACTGCCACCACTGCCCTGCAGAACTTGTAGAAACACTCAATGGTGGTGGACTCGGTCATGCGCCTATAGTCGTCGAGTGAATCACCGGGAGCTCCGTATGCAAGCATCCTCATCGCTGTCGTGCACTTCTGGATTGAGGTGAATCCAAGTTTGCCGGTGCAATCCTTCTTGCACTTGAAGTAGCTATCGAACTCCCGGATGGAATTCAAAATCCTGAGGAAAAGCTTTCGGCTCATCCGATAACGGCGCCGAAATACTTTGTCGTCGTGCAATGGAGCGTCGGCGAAGTAGTCAGAGTAGAGCATGCAGTAGCCTTCCAAACGATGCCGGTTCTTTGCTTTCATCCGTCCCAGCGCCGAGCCACCTCGCCACGGCTTTTCATTGCTCGCGAGTGATACGTCTCCAACGTATCTATAATTTTTGGTTGTTCCATGCTATATTATATTCTGTTTTGGATGTTTAATGGGCTTTATTATACAATTTTATATTATTTTTGGGACTAACCTATTAACCGGAGGCCTAGCCCAAATTGCTGTTTTTTTGCCTATTTCAGTGTTTCACAGAAAAAAGAATATCAAACGGAGTCCAAACGGAATGAAACCTTCGGGAATGTGATTTTCGGAACAAACGTGATCCATAGGACTTGGAGTCCACTTAAAGAAAGCAACGAGGAGAGCACGAGGCAGGGGGGCGCGCCTACCCCCCTAGGCGCGCCCTCCACCCTCGTGGGGCCCACGTTGCTCCACCGACGTACTTCTTCCTCCTATATATACCTACGTACCCCGAAACCAACAGAAGCATCCATGAAAACCTAATTCCACCGCCGCAACCTTCTGTACCTGTGAGATCCCATCTTGGGGCCTTTTCCGTTGTCCTGCCGGAGGGGGCATTGATCACGGAGGGCTTCTATATCAACACCATAGCCCCTCCGATGATGTGTGAGTAGTTTACCTCAGACCTTCGGGTCCATAGTTATTAGCTAGATGGCTTCTTCTCTCTTTTTGGATCTCAATACAAAGTTCTCCACGATTCTTGTGGAGATCTATTCAATGTAATCTTCTTTTGCGGTGTGTTTGTCGAGACCGCTGAATTGTGGGTTTATGATCAAGTTTATCTATGAACAATATTTGAATCTTCTCTGAATTCTTTTATGTATGATTGGTTATCTTTGCAAGTCTCTTCGAATTATCAGTTTGGTTTGGCCTACTAGATTGATCTTTCTTGCAATGGGAGAAGTTCTTAGCTTTGGGTTCAATCTTGCGGTGTCTTTTCCCAGTGACAGCAGGGGCAGCAAGGCACATATTGTATTGTTGCCATCGAGGATAAAAAGATGGAGTTTATATCATATTGCATGAGTTTATCCCTCTACATCATGTCATCTTACTTAAATCATTACTCTGTTCTTATGAACTTAATACTCTAGATGCATGCTGGATAGCGGTCGATGTGTGGAGTAATAATAGTAGATGCCGAATCATTTCGGTCTAGTTGTCGCGGACGTGATGCCTATATACATGATCATACCTAGATATTCTCATAACTATGCTCAATTCTATCAATTGTTCGACAGTAATTTGTTTACCCACCGTAATACTTATGCTCTTGAGAGAAGCCACTAGTGAAACCTATGGCCCCCGGGTCTATTTTCCATCATATTAATCTTCCAACACTTAGTTATTTCTATTGCCGTTTATTTTACTTTGCATCTCTATTTACTCTTTATCATAAAAATACCAAAAATATTATCCTATCATATCTATCAGATCTCACTCTCGTAAGTGACCGTTAAGGGATTGACAACCCCTTTATCGCGTTGGTTGCGAGGTTCTTGTTTGTTTGTGTAGGTGCGTGGGACTCGTGCGTGGTCTCCTACTGGATTGATACCTTGGTTCTCAAAAACTGAGGGAAATACTTACGCTACTTTACTGCATCACCCTTTCCTCTTCAAGGGAAAACCAACGCAGTGCTCAAGAGGTAGCAAGAAGGATTTCTGGCGCCGTTGCCGGGGAGTCTATGCACAAGTCAAGACATACCAAGTACCCATCACAAACTCATCTCCCTCGCATTACATTATTTGCCATTTGCCTCTCGTTTTCCTCTCCCCCACTTCACCCTTGCCGTTTTATTCGCCCTCTCTTTTCCGTTCACCTCTTTTCCGCTTGCTTCTTGTTTGCTCGTATGTTGGATTGCTTGCTTGTCACGATGGCTCTACCTAGATTTGGTGATCTTCACCTTAAAAGGTTAGAAGAGATCGAAAGCAACGTTAGAAGTTTTATGACTTTACAATTTGAGCATAATAATTTCTTTAGAAACGAGCTTAAGGAACAAAAAAACTTTATGGGATACATGAATAAAGAGCTCGATGACATGTCTAAGGAATTTTATGGTTTGAAATCTCAGATTGCTCATCTCGAAAAATTAATAGCTGAAATTTCGGATAAGCAAGCCACCTTAGTTAATAAGATGGCCGCTAAACCGGAAAATTTTTGTGAGAATAAAGATGAAGATCTAAAAGTTATTGATGTGTCCCCTATTAAATCTTTGTTTTGCAATATGAATCTTGATAATGATGGGTCTGGATATGAGCCACCTTTACCTAGAAGGCGTCCCAAAAATTGGGAATTTCTAGATCTTGATGCAAAAATTGGTAAAAGTGGGATTGAAGAGATCAAAACTTTGGATATTAATGAACCCACTATTTTGGATTTCAAGAAATTTAATTATGATAATTTCTCTTTGATAGATTGTATTTCCTTGTTGCAATCCGTGCTAAATTCTCCTCATGCTTACAGCCAAAATAAAGCTTTTACTAAACATATCGTTGATGCTTTGATGCAACTTATGAAGAAAAACTTGAGTTGGAAGTTTCTATCCCTAGAAAACTTTATGATGAGTGGGAACCTACTATTAAAATCAAAATTAAAGATCATGAATGCTATGCTTTGTGTGATTTGGGTGCTACTGTTTCCACGATTCCAAAAACTTTGTGTGATTTGTTAGGTTTCCGCGAATTTGATGATTGTTCTTTAAACTTGCACCTTGCGGATTCCACTATTAAGAAACCTATGGGAAGAATTAATGATGTTCTTATTGTTGCAAATAGGAACTATGTGCCCGTAGATTTCATTGTTCTTGACATAGATTACAATCCTTCATGTCCTATTATTCTTGGTAGACCTTTCCTTAGAACGATTGGTGCAATTATTGATATGAAGGAAGGGAATATTAGATTCCAATTTCCATTAAGGAAAGGCATGGAACACTTCCCTAGAAAGAAAATAAAATTACCTTATGAATCTATTATGAGAGCCACTTATGGATTGCCTACCAAAGATGGCAATACCTAGATCTATCCTTGCTTTTATGCCTAGCTAGGGGCGTTAAACGATAGCGCTTGTTGGGAGGCAACCCAATTTTATTTTTAGTTTTTTTTTCTTTTTACTTCTGTTTAGGAATAAATATTTGATCTAGCCTCTGGTTAGATTTGTTTTTATGTTTTAATTAGTGTTTGTGCCAAGTTAAACCTATAGGATCTTCTTGGATGATAGTTATTTGATCTTGCTGAAAATTCCAGAAACTTTCTGTTCACGAAAACAATTGTTAAAAATCACCAGAACGTGATAAAATACTGATTTGAATTGCAGCAGATCAATAAACAAATTGTCTAGGTCTTCCTATTTTGGTAGATTTTTTTGAGTTCCAGAAGTTTGCGTTAGTTACAGATTACTACAGACTGTTCTGTTTTTGACAGATTCTGTTTTCTGTGTGTTGTTTGCTTATTTTGATGAATCTATGGCTAGTAAAATAGTTTATAAACCATAGTGAAGTTGGAATACAATAGGTTTAACACCAATATAAATAAAGAATGAGTTCATGTTAGACTTCGTATTGTAGCCCTACTGTGTAAACCATACCTTATTGGTATTAGACTTTTATGCAATCATTATATATATATGTGTGATAGGCCACCCCTTTGAGGGTTGAGCTAGTTCCCCCAAAATCTACATTTTACATGGTATCGAGTCTAATCTAGGTCCTCCACCTCCACCCCACCCGCCGCCGCCGCCGCACCAAAACCCTAAACCCTAGGGCTGCCGCCAACGGCGCCATGACCGCTTCCGCTTCGGGCGCTGTCAGCTCCCGGTCTATCCCCGCGTCGCTTGCCGCCCTCCTCAACCTCCCACCTCGCCCTGGCTCCGTCAGTGCCTCAGTTCTTCGGCACCACCGCCGTCGGCTCCCTGTTTTCAGCGCCGATCCCACCGTCACCGCCCGCGACGGCCTCAGCACCAGTCGCGCCGCCGCCGCCCGCGATGGCCTCCTCTGGATCCTCCTCGACACTCGCGTCATCCCGGCGACCTCGGGGGAGACGCTGCCCGCGGAGCCACCCGCGGCCTCGCTCACGGCACCACCCGCGGCCGTGATCCCGATCGTCCCCGCGCCGCCACCCGCGACATCGATCGCGGTCGTGGATCCTGTCGCGGCTCCACCGCCAATCGTCCCTGCTGCTGGCGCAATCACGCCCACCGGGCCGTTCCACTTCGACAACTTGATCGCCATCCAACTCACGCCGGACAACTACTTGTTCTGGCGCGCCAAGGTCCTACCGCTGCTATGCAGCCGGTCTCTCCTCGGGTTTGTTGATGGTTCGCTACCGTGTCCTCCGCAGGTCATCCCTACCGTCCACGGCCCGACCATCAACCCGGAACACCGTATGTGGGTGCAGCAGGACCAGGCGATCCTCTCTGCCATCCAGGGTTCCCTCGGCGACGGGGTCGCTGGCCTTTGTCTCTTCGCCGCCACCTCCATGGACGCCTGGACGACCCTGGAGCACGCCTTTGCCCAGGTCTCTACCTCCCGCTCGATGGCCCTTCGCAGCGAACTCGCCGACATCAAGAAGCTGGACTCCTCCGCTACGACCTACTTCAACAAGATGAAGGTGCTGGCGGACACGCTCACCTCTATTGGTCGGCCGCTTAGCGACGAGGAGTTCGCCGGCTTCGTCATCAAAGGCCTCGACGCCGACTACGACAATCTCGCCGAGGCCGTCCACAACGCCAAGCCAGCGATGCCTCCTCACGAGCTCTACTCACGCCTCCTCTTCACCGAGCAATGCGTCGAGGCCCGTCGCTCCTCCGCCACCATCACCGCCCAGCCGGCGGCCTTCTGGGCCTCTCGTGGCCAGCGCCCACCTTCCCCGTCACCTGGCAAGGCAGCCCCTCCCCCTGCATTGACCCTGGGTGGGGGCCCTAACACTAGGGTGGTGTGCCAGCTATGTGGTCGTGAACGCCATGTCGCCTCCAAGTGTCACCGCCGCTTTCAGAGGAGCTTCCTTGGCATCGGCAACGACGGCAAGGGTAACGAGCGCCAGTTTGCCATGGCAGACTTTGGTCCTCCCGCCGCCGCCCCGGCTGCCCACGTCGCTGCCGCCCCGTCTGCCCACATCGCCGCCAAGGGCAAGGACCCGCGCGTCGAGCAGGGATACACACCATCCTACCCTGTTGATCCAGCCTGGTACATGGACACCGGCGCCACGGATCACATGACGAACGAGCTCAACAAACTCTCCACCTACCAGCCCTACTACGGGCACGATCAGGTTCACACCGCCAATGGTGTAGGTATGCCCATCTCTCATATTGGCCAAGCATCTCTTTTAACTAGTCATCCCTCTAGGCAGCTCCATCTTCGTAATGTTTTACGGGTACCCTCGGTAACTCGTAATCTTTTATCTGTCCCTAAGCTCACCCTTGATAATCATGTCCTATGTGAATTTCACCCTTTTAATATTTTTGTTAAGGATCGAGCAACCCGGGACGTTTTGCTTAGTGGCCGGTTGAGCCAAGGCTTGTACCGTTTGGAGGATCCATCCGCCCCGTGCGTCTTCAGCGGTGTTCGTGTGTCGCCTTCCCAGTGGCACTCTCGCTTTGGTCACCCTGCCACACCCATCGTTCGCCACATAATCCACCGTCATGAGCTGCCATTAGTGTCTAGCAACAAAGAGATGTCCGTGTGTGATGCCTGTCAGCAAGGCAAGAGTCATCAGCTACCTTTTGTTTTATCTACTAGAGAAGTAAAGAACCCTCTTGAAATTGTGTTTTCTGATGTGTGGGGTCCGGCACTAACATCTGCTAGTGGTCACAACTATTATGTCAGTTTTGTTGATGCCTATAGTCGCTTACTTGGCTTTATCTTCTTAAGCGCAAATCTGATGTGTTTGATATATTCATACAGTTTCAATTGCATGTTGAACGTCTACTCAAGCATAAAATTATCCATGTTCAATCAGATTGGGGGGGTGTATATCACAACCTCAACACCTTCTTTAATAAGCTTGGGATCTCTCATCGTTTATCATGCCCGCATACACATCAGCAGAATGGCGCTGTTGAGCGCAAACATCGCCATATAGTTGAGACCGGCCTCACACTTCTTGCTCATGCTTCTGTACCCTTTCGTTTTTGGAGTGATACTTTTGCTACGGCGTGTTTTCTCATTAACAGATTACCTACGCATGTTCTTAATATGAAAACTCCAATTGAGCTTCTCTTAGGTGAAACTCCCGACTACACCTTTTTAAAGGTGTTCGGGTGTGCCTGCTTGCCTCATCTTCGTCCTTATAATGATCGCAAACTTGAGTTACGCTCCAAAAAGTGTGTGTTCTTAGGGTATAGTTCTCTCCATAAAGGCTACAAGTGTCTCCATGTCCCAACCAATCGAGTCTACATATCTCGGGATGTTGTTTTTGATGATACCGTCTTCCCCTTTTCTGCCATGCCTCAGTCATCCACCACAGCACCTTCTATGCATTCATCTCCTCTTATGCCTGGCCAATTTGAAGATGTTGCATATTCGCCTATGTTGTTACCTAATCATGGTGCAGGAATTGGACGTGGACCTCGCCTGGAACTCCTCCCTGACGGACCCGCTACATCGCATGTGGTGCACGTCGATCGGCCGATGCATGCACCGCCTCCCGCCCTCGACCCCGCACCGGGCGCCCCGTCTCCAACCGCACCTGGGCCGGAGCCCATGCTGGCTACTGCGACCGGGCCAGAGCCTGCGACGACCTCCTCTGAGCAGTCTCCGTCGCCACCTCCTCGCCCGGACTCCCCTCCATCGTCGCCCTCGTCATCCGCGCGGGCGTCCTTGGTGCCTACTTCGCCCGGGTCTGCAGCGGCTCACACGCCGCCGGGGCCTACGTCGCCTGGCCTGCTGTCGCCTGGTCCGCCGTCGCCTGGACCGACGTCACCCGATCCTTCTTCGCCGGAGTCCCCTGGACCAGCCTCACCTGCTCCGGACATCCCGCCGGCCCCGGTGTTTGCTCCCCCGCGGCGTCCACACACTCGCAGCCGCAGTGGCATTGTTCGTCCCAAGGAGCGCACCGATGGCACGGTCATCTATCTTGCTGCTTGCCTGGCTCATGTTGTGGATGATCCAACCGCCGAACCACGCAGTTATCAAGCCGCAATGAGTATTCCACACTGGAGGGCTGCTATGGAACAAGAATATTATGCTCTTATGAAGAATAAGACCTGGACACTTGTTCCCCCTCCGTCTCGCGTCAACATCATTGATTCGAAGTGGGTGTTCAAGGTGAAGAAACATGCAGATGGTTCCATTGAGCGCTACAAAGCGCGCCTCGTGGCTAAGGGCTTTAAACAGCGTCAGGGCCTGGACTATGAGGATACACGCACACACGCGCAGCAACACACATGCACGCGCACACACACGCAGCAACACACATGCACGCAGCACACACACACACACACACACACGCAGCAGCAGCACACAGGCAGGCAGCACATAGGCACGCAACAGCACACACACACGCGCGCGCGCACGTACACACGCAGTAGCAAACACACACGCAGCAGCACACATGCACACACACATGCAGCAGCAGCACACATGTGCGCGTGCACCCACACACGCAACAGCACACATGCGCGCGCACACACAGACCGCATGAGGGGCAAAATCGTCTTTTCAGGTGTCATTTAGGCTCAAAATGGACGGAAGTATCGTATAGGGAATAAAATTTAGGACTAGTGTCAAATAGGGAAGAAAAACTTTTCTAGTGTCAAATAAGGAACCAGATTTTAAGACAGTGTCAAATAAGGAATTTTCTCTTAAATACATCGTGTTTATCTAATGCATGGTGGGGGGAAGCTGTATTGACATCATGTCATGTCTTGATTAAAGTTCCCACGAAGGATAACGAGACTACTCCCTATGAGCAATGAGAAAAGAAAAGAACCGCACTCTCCTACTTGCGCACTTGGGGCTGTTTGGAGAAAGTCAACGTATCGTTAACCAAAAAGCATAAGTTGGGACCAAAGACTGTGGACTACGTTTTTTCAGGCTATGCCAAGTGTAGCGCTGGCAATAGATTTCTGGTGGTGAAATCTGATGTACACGACGTGAAGATCGGCATGGAGTCTAAAGATGCTACATTCTTTGAGGATATTTTCCCCATCAGAGATATGCAAAGCACTTCTAGACTGGAATCTGATGAGACTCCTGAACTTGCCGTTCCGATGAAATATTATGAGCACAAAAGTGAAGAAAGTTCCACGGAGGATGATGATGGAAGCTCATGTTAGGAGCAAGATACAGAGGACTGCAAAGTCCTTTGGTGATGATTTCCTCATGTACCTCATGGATGACACTCCCAGTTCTATTTCAGAAGCTTATACATCACCGGATGCTAACTACTCGAAGGGTGCAGTCTGTAGCGAGATGCATTCCATCTTGGCTAACAGGACATGGAAAATTACTGATCGCCCTTGTGGTTGCCAACCACTGGGATGTAAGCGGGTGTTCAAAAAGAACTTTAGGCCCGATGGTACTGTTGATACATACAAGGCTAGGCTTATGTCCAAGGGTTATACCCAAAAAGAAAAAAAATCTTTGATACTTACTCACATGTGGCTAGACTGACAACCATTTGAGTATTACTGTTGTTGACTGCCTCGCATGGTCTTCTCGTTCATCGGATGGAAGTTAAGACGACTTTCCTTAATGGAGAGCTAGACAAGGAAATTTTACATGAAACAACCAGATGCCTTTGTAATAAATGGTCAAGAAAGGGAAGGAGTGCAAGTTATTGAAATCTTTGTATGGCCTGAAACAAGCGCCTAAGCAATGACCTGAGAAGTTTAATCAAAATTTTGACACCTGTTAGCTTTGTTGTTAATGAAGCTGAGAAATGTGTATGCTATTACCTTGGTGGGGGCGAAGGAGTTATATTGTGTCTATATGTCGATGACAAACTAATATTTGGGACCCACCTCAAAGTAATTGAGGAGATTAAGACTTTTCTATCTCATAACTTTGAGATGAAAGATCTTGTGTGGCTGGTGTTATCTTTCACATCAAGCTGCTGAGAGATAATGAGGGTGGGACTACACTTCTGCAATCCACCTATGTTGAGAAGATTTTGAGTCGTTTTAGATATTCGGACTACAAACCTTCTACAACACCATATGATCCTAGCGTGCGGATTCGAAAGTTCAAAGGCACAGCTGTAGATCAATTAAGATACTCTCAAGTGATCGGTTCACTCATGTACCTAGCTTGTGCTACTCGGCACGACATCTCATTTGTTGTGTGGAAACAGAGCCGGTTTGTTTCCAATCCAGGAGATGTGCATTGGCATGCTATTGAGCTAGTCATGCGTTATTTGCAAGGTACTGTGAAGTACGGAATTGACTATACTGGGTACTTGACGGTATTTGAGAGGTATAACGATTCGAATTGGATATCTAATGCTGGTGAGATGAAAGCCACAAGTGGATTTGTGTTCACACTTGGTGGTGGTGCTATTTCCTGGAAGTCTTGCAAGCAGACGATCTTAACGAGATCGACTATGCAAGCAGAACTCACACCATTAGACACATCATGCGTCGAAGTAGAATGGCTTCGAGTGCTATTGATGGATTTGCTAGTGGTTGACAAGCCAGTCCCGGTTGTCCTTATGATCTATGACAATCAGACCGCGATTGCCCAGGCAAAGAGTTCAAAGGACAACATGCAATCCACAAATCATATAAGAAGAAGATTGAAATCTATCAGGCATTCAAGAAACTCTGGAGTAATAGTATTGGATTATATCCAAACAACTAAGAATTTGACAGATCCCTTCACGAAAGGGTTATCACAGATTGTGATAGAAAATGCATCGAGGGAGATGGGCATTGATAACCCACAAATATAGGGGATCGCAACAGTTTTTGAGGGTAGAGTATTCAACCCAAATTTATTGATTCGACACAAGGGGAGCCAAAGAATATTCTCAAGTATTAGCAGTTGAGTTGTCAATTCAACCACACCTGGATAACTTAGTATCCGCAACAAAGTATTTAGTAGCAAAGTAGTATGGAAGTAACAGTAACGGTAGCAAAAGTAATATTTTTGGGTTTTGTAGTGATTGTAACAGTAGCAATGATAAAGTAAATAAGCGAAGAACAATATGTGAAAAGCTCGTAGGCATTGGATCGGTGATGGAGAATTATGCCGGATGTGGTTCATCATGTAACAGTCATAACATAGGGTGACACAGAACTAGCTCCAATTCATCAATGTAGGCATGTATTCCGAATATAGTCATACGTGCTTATGGAAAAGAACTTGCATGACATCTTTTGTCCTACCCTCCTGTGGCAGCGGGGTCCTAGTGGAAACTAAGGGATATTAAGGCCTCCTTTTAATAGAGTACGGACCAAAGCATTAACACATAGTGAATACATGAACTCCTCAAACTACGGTCATCATCGGGAGTGGTCCCGATTATTGTCACGTCGGGGTTGCTGGATCATAACACATAGTAAGTGACTATAGACTTGCAAGATAGGATCAAGAACTCACATATATTCATGAAAACATAATAGGTTCAGATCTGAAATCATGGCACTCGGGCCCTAGTGACAAGCATTAAGCATAGCAAAGTCATAGCAACATCAATCTCAGAACATAGTGGATACTAGGGATCAAACCTAAGAAAACTAACTCGATTACATGATAAATCTCATCCAACCCATCACCGTCCAACAAGCCTACGATGGAATTACTCACGCACGGCGGTGAGCATCATGAAATTGGTGATGGAGGATGGTTGATGATGACGGCGGCGACGGATTCCCCTCTCCGGAGCCCCGAACGGACTCCAGATCAGCCCTCCCGAGAGAGTTTAGGGCTTGGCGGCGGCTCCGTATCGTAAAACGCGATGAATCTTTCTCTTTGATTTTTTTCTTCCCGAACACGAATATATGGAGTTGGAGTTGAGGTCGGTGGAGCTCCAGGGGGCCCACGAGGCAGGGGCCGCGCCCAGGGGGCAGGCGCGCCCCCCACCCTCGTGGAAAGGGTGTGGGCCCCCTGGCCTTGATTCTTTCGCCAGTATTTTTTATTATTTCCAAAAATAATCTCCGTGAAGTTTCAGGTCATTCCGAGAACTTTTGTTTCTGCACATAAATAACACCATGGCAATTCTGCTGAAAACAGCGTTAGTCCGGGTTAGTTCCATTCAGATCATGCAAGTTATAGTCCAAAACAAGGGCAAAAGTGTTTGGAAAAGTAGATACGACGGAGACGTATCAACTCCCCCAAGCTTAAACCTTTGCTTGTCCTCAAGCAATTCAGTTGATAAACTGAAAGTGATAAAGAAAAACTTTTACAAACTCTGTTTGCTCTTGTTGTTGTAAATATGTAAAGCCAGCATTCAAGTTTTCAGCAAAGATTATGAACTAACCATACTCACAATAACATTTAGGTCTCATGTTTACTCATATCAATGGCATAATCAACTAGCGAGCAATAATAATAAATCTCGGATGACAACACTTTCTCAAAACAATCATGATATGATATAACAAGATGGTATCTCGCTAGCCCTTTCTGAGACCGCAAAACATAAATGCAGAGCACCTTTAAAGATTAAGGACTGACTAAACATTGTAATTCATGGTAAAAGAGATCCAGTCATAGTCATACCCAATATAAATTAATAGTAATGGATGCAAATGACAGCGGTGCTCTCCAGCTGGTGGTTTTTAATAAGAGGGTGATGACTCAACATAAAAGTAAATAGATAGGCCCTTCACAGAGGGAAGCGGGGATTTGTAGAGGTGCCAGATCTCGATTTTTGAAATAGAGATAAATAATATTTTGAGCGGCATACTTTCATTGTCAACATAACAACCGAGAGATGGCGATATCTTCCATGCTACACACATTATAGGCGGTTCCCAAACAGAATGGTAAAGTTTATACTCCCCCTCCACCAACAAGCATCAGTCCATGGCTTGCTCGAAACAACGAGTGCCTCCAACTAACAACAGTCCCGGGGGAGTTTTGTTTGCAATTATTTTGATTTGATTTGCATAAAGCATAGGACTGGGCATCCCGGAGACCAGCCATTTTCTCGTGAGTGAGGAGTGGAGTCCACTCCTCTTGAGAATAACCCGCCAAGCATGGAAGATACAGACAGCCCTAGTTGATACATGAGCTATTCGAGCATACAAAACAGAATTTCATTTGAAGGTTTAGAGTTTGGCTCATACAAATTTACTTGGAATGGCAGGTAGATACCGCATATAGGAAGGTATATTGGACTCATATGGAATAACTTTGGGGTTTAAGGGATTGGATGCACAAGCAGTATTCCCGCTTAGTACAAGTGAAGGCTAGCAAAGACCAACTAGAGAGCGACAACAGCCATGAACATGCATTAAAATTAATGAACATTGAGTGCAAGCATGAGTAGGATATAATCCACCATGAACATAAATATCGTGAAGGCTATGTTGATTTGTTTCAGCTACATGTGTGAACATGTGCCAAGTCAAGTCACTTGAATCATTCAAAGGAGGATACCACCCCATCATACCACATCACAACCATTTTAATAGCATGTTGGCACGCAAGGTAAACCATTATAAACTCCTAGCTAATTAAGCATGGCATAAGCAACTAGAATCTCTAATTGTCATTGCAAACATGTTTATTCATAATAGGCTGAATCAGGAACGATGAACTAATCATATTTACAAAAACAAGAGAGGTCGAGTTCATACCAGCTTCTCCCATCTCAACCAGTCCATCATAGATCGTCATAATTGCCTTTCACTGGCACGACTGAACGATGTGAATAATAATAATAGTGCACGTGCACTGGACTAAGCTGGAATCTGCGAGCATTCAATAAACAGTAGAAGACGAGGCAATATGGGCTCTTGGTTAAATCAACAATAATGCATATAAGAGCCACTTCAACAATTTTATTATGGTCTTCTCCTATCGACCCTCAAAGAAAAGAAAAGAAATAAAACTATTTACACGGGAAAGCTCCCAACAAGCAAAAGAAGAACAGGAAATATTTTTGGGTTTTCTTTTTAATTATTACTACTACAGCATAGAAAGTAAACTAGCTAAAAGCTACAACTAATCTTTTTTTGTTTTTCTTAAGGTTTTTCAAACACACAAGAAGAAAGCATAAAAAGGAAAATAAACTAGCATGGGTATTACAATGAAAAAGTATGAGCACCGACAACTAGCAATGAGTGTGTAAACATAAATGTAATGTCGGTGAGAAATACGTACTCCCCCAAGCTTAGGCTTTTGGCCTAAGTTGGTCTATTGCCACGGCTGGCCTGGCGGATATCCAAAGTTATAGTTGGGGTCGTACTGTGAAGAAGCCTCGGATTGCCACTGGATGGCCATCTCCTCCGGATCCCGCTGGTAATTAGACTGTCGTGGAGGATCAAATTGTGGTTCCGTCTCTGGCTCTGTGGCTGATGTAGGGTTCCGGTACGCTTGGATGGTCGCTAGCGGAACGAGATACTGGCCTGCAGATAAATCAAACAAGGAAGGAGCGGGCAAGGTAATAGTCTCAGGGTGATTTTTATCAAATAACAATTTGTATTTAAGCGCCATTTCCCTATTCTTAAAAATAAAATCATGTGCTACCATACTCTTATAATCTAAATAAATAGTAGGCAGCAATTTTTCTTCTTTCTCATAGTGCCTAATAGGTATGTTATAGTATGCAGCGAGGCGTGAGGCAAAGATGCCTCCCAAGATGGGGCCCTTAGTACGGTTAAGATTTAACCGCTTTGCAACAATAGCGCCCATACTAAATGTATCATCACGAAACAAGGCATGGCACAAAATAATAATATCAGGGACACTCAGGTTTCCACAGTTTCCGCGACCAATTAAGCATCTACTAGCAAATATAGCAAAGTAACGTAGAACAGGAAAATGTATGCTAGTGATTCGTGCATCGGAAACCTTCCTTGTTTCCCCTACAGCAATTGTATCAATAAACGCCTCAACATCATTACTATGTGGTTCCTCTATGAAACCCGGAAAAGGTAACTTGCAAACCTCACAGAATTCACGAAGGATCATCTCCTTATACTCATCATATAAATAGAAATCCACCGTAGGTGGTGACCTCCTAGAATGGAAATGAAAATTTTGCACAAAGGTATTTGTGAGTAAGAGATACTGTTCGCGTTGGTCGCGGAGGAAGTCGGCGAGGCCTGCATTCTCAGCCAACTCATAAACATCATCATAAATCCCGGCTGCTCTCAAGAAATCATCGCAAAGCCATTCACATGGCCGAACCTCCGCGGTGCGAGGCAGATTATATTTGGGCCTCTCCGCTTCTTCACTTTGCTTATCCTTCGAGCTTCGGCTCGAAGAGCCCCTCAAAAATCTCTTCATCATTTTCTGAAAAATTCTGGAATTTTTAGTAACTTCAAATAAAAGTGAACCAAGCTCAACAAAATTGATAGCAACTACTCCTACAAGTGCCTAGAGACTATATCATGCTGTAACACCATGAGAATCATGCTAAAGTAACCCCCTGTGATTAAGCTAATCATGTTGCTAAACAGGGCTTGATCACATTTGAACCACACCCTTGTCAAACTCCTAGTTCAAACTTCAAACATAATTAAAGTGGAAAATAAAAGTTTTCAAAAATTCAAACAAAAATGTTCAGTGGGTTCTAAATAATACACTGGTAATTATGGTGGAGAAATCACATTTTTATAAAATGTCTAAATACTTTTAAATGAAATAAAACAAAAAAGGAAATAAACAAATAAGAGAAAACAGAAAACAAAACAGTCAAAAGAAAAAAAGAGCAGGCCTCCCCCCCCACTGGACCCGCGGCCCAAACCCCCCCCCCGGCCCAAGCTGGGCCGCCACCCGCGCCCCGGCCCAGCCCACCTTCCCCCGCGTCCCCTTCCTGTTCCCCCGACCGGGTCGGAACAGGGGAGCGTCGCCGCCGAACCCCCTCGCCGGCGGTGAACCCCGCGAGAGGATAAGGGCGCCAGCGGCCCCCCGCTCCCTCGGGCCTCTCTCCCACTCGCCCCCGCTCTCCCTCGGCCTCTGCGCCTTCTCCCCCGCCAGATCCCCCTCCCTCTCCCCTCCGTTCCCCTCTGCCCGAGCGCGCTCGCCGCCGTTCACCGTAGTTCCCGCGGCCACCGTGCCCAGATCGCCCCGACGACGTGCCCGAACGACTCCCCGCCGTCGACTACGCCGACTGCGCCATCGGGAACGAGCCGAGCGCCACTACATCGACCTCCCCGAGCTCGTCTTCCCCGCACGGCCGCCGTCGATCGTCGCCGACTCCGGCTACCCCGCGCCCTCCCCGAGCTCGCTGCCACTCCCTACGGCTCCGCTGTGAGCTCCTCTACCTCCTCCCCCTCTCCGCTAGCTCGCCCGCGCTCCCTAGCTTCTTCCCCGCGCGCGCCCGAACGCCATGCCGCGGAGCTCGCCGCCGGCGTGTCTCCGGTGACCAAATGGTCACGGGCGTTGGCCCGCTAGCCCGACCGCACCATGCCGCACCCGCCTAGCTAGCTAGTTCGGCCGTTCGCGCGCTCTAGCGTAGCTTCCGTCGGGCACCCGTAGCTCCTCGCCGCCGGCGAGCCCGTAGCGGTCGACCCCGTCCGTTCCAGCCCCTCCGACCACCGCCGTTGGACGCGCGACGTCGAGCCGCGTCGAACGCGCCCAGCCCCGCCCCCGCAACCCACAGTGGGTGAAACCCGCGCCCCTCCCGCGCGCGCCGCCGTGCGTTTTGGTCGCCGGCGATACTCCGGCGCCGGCCGCCGACGTGGCACACCTGGGGCCACCCCTGGGTCACTGCCAGTGGCCCCCACGGGCCCAGTTGACTGGGTTGACCCAGTCAACTGCTGACTGGGCAGGCCCAGTCACTGACATGCGGGCCCCGCCGCAAAAATTAAAAAGAAAAGAAAAAGAAAATGTTTTATAAATAAAAATAATTAGTTTAATTAATCTCTCACTGACAGGTGGGCCCAGTAGTTAATTAGCTAAAAAACTAATTAGTTAATCCTCTGTTAACCCACTGTCTATGACAGGTGGGTCCCCCTTGTCAGTTTGACCAGTCAACCCGGACTGTTAACCGCTGACGTCACTCCTACGTCATGCTGACGTCATATCCCTTTTTCTGTTAATTAAATAATTCCAGAAATTCAAATAAACTTTGAAAATTCATATCTTTTAAACCGTAACTCGCATGAAAATGTTTTCTATATGAAAGTTGCTCAGAACGACGAGACGAATCCGAATACGCAGTCCGTTCGTCCACCACACCTCCCTAACCTATCGAACTAGCAACTTTCCCCCTCCGGTCCGTCTGTCCGAAAACGCGGAACATCGGGCATACCTCCCGGATGCCCCCCCTTCACCGGTACCACCTACTGTCGCGTTAGGACACCCCTAGCACCGCTCATTGTCATGTCACGCATCGTCATGCTTATGTTTGCATTGTATTTACTGTTTCTTCCCCCTCTTCTCTCCGGTAGACTACGAGACCGACACTGCTGCTGCCCAGTTCGACTACGGAGTTGACGACCCCTCCTACTTGCCAGAGCAACCAGGCAAGCCCCCCCCCCTTGATCACCAGATATCGCCTACTCTCCTCTATACTGCTTGCATTAGAGTAGTGTAGCATGTTACTGCTTTTCGATATCCTATTCTGATGCATAGCCTATCCTTGCTACTACTGTTGATACCTTTACCTGCAATCCTACATGCTTAGTATAGGATGCTAGATTTCCATCAGTGGCCCTACATTCTTGTCCGTCTGCTGTGCTACGCTATCGGGCCGTGATCACCTGGGCGGTGATCGCGGGTATATACTTATATACTATATACATGACACATGTGATGACTAAAGTCGGGTCGGCTCGTAGGAGTACCCGCAAGTGGATCTTTGTGGCGGAGCGACAGGGCAGGTTGAGACCGCCTAGGTAAGAGGTGGGCCTGGCCCTGGTCGGCGTTCGCGGATACTTAACACGCTTAACGAGATCTTGGTATTTGATCTGAGTCTGGCCATTTGGTCTATACGCACTAGCCATCTACGCGGGAGTAGTTATGGGTATCCCGGCGTCGTGGTATCAGCCGAAGCCTTCGTGACGTCAGCGACTGAGTGGCGCGCGCCGTGTTGGACCGCTTTGACGTAACCGCCGTGATCGTGTGGGTTGCTAGGTCTGCTCGCGGCCGCGTTCGCAACGTGCAGGTGTGCATAGGGCGATGGGCCCAGACCCCTGCGCGCTTAGGATTAGGCCGGCGTGCTGACCGCTCTGTTGTGCTTAGGTGGGGCTGCGACGCGTTGATCTTACGAGGCCGGGCATGACCCAGAAAAGTGTGTCCGGCCAATTGGGATCGAGCGTGTTGGGTTATGTGGTGCACCCCTGCAGGGAAGTTTATCTATTCGAATAGCCGTGTCCCTCGGTAAAAAGACGACCCGGAGTTGTACCTTGACCTTATGACAACTAGAACTGGATACTGAATAAAATACACCCTTCCAAGTGCCAGATACAACCCGGTGATCGCTCTCTAACAGGGTGACGAGGAGGGGATCGCCGGGTAGGATTATGCTATGCGATGCTACTTGGAGGACTTCAATCTACTCTCTTCTACATGCTGTAAGATGGAGATGTCCAGAAGCTTAGTCTTCGACAGGACTAGCTATCCCCCTCTTATTCCGGCATTCTGCAGTTCAGTCCACTGATATGCCTCTTTACACATATACCCATGCATATGTAGTGTAGCTCCTTGCTTGCGAGTACTTTGGATGAGTACTCACGGTTGCTTTTCTCCCTCTTTTCCCCTTTCTATATCGGATTGTCGCAATCAGATGTTGGAGTTCAGGAGCCAGACGCCACCGTCGACGACGACACCTACGACACTGGAGGTGCCTACTACTACGTGCAGGCCGCTGACGACGACCAGGAGTAGTTAGGAGGTCCCAGGCAGGAGGCCTTGCCTTTTCGATCGTTGCTACTTTTGTGCTAGCCTTCTTAAGGCAAACTTGTTTAACTTATGTCTGTACTCAGATATTGTTGCTTCCGCTGACTCGTCTATGATCGAGCACTTGTATTCGAGCCCTCGAGGCCCCTGGCTTGTATTATAATGCTTGTATGACTTAATTATGTTGTAGAGTTGTGTTGTGATATCTTCCCGTGAGTCCCTGACCTTGATCGTACACATTTGCGTGCATGATTAGTGTACGGTCAAATCGGGGGCGTCACAAGTTGGTATCAGAGCCGACTGCCTGTAGGAACCCCCCTTCCACACTCCTTGGCCGAAGTCGAGTCTAGTCATTGCAAAACTTTTACTAACATGGCTGTGCGGCTTACAGGCCCACGTCGCCATTGGGTGGTACTAGGATCTTTTACTCCTCGACCTTTACTCTGGGACTCTGAACTCTCTTCTACTCGGGTTAAACGAATTTACTAACTCTAACACTAGGATCCCGTGACCGCGTTCACCCCTAAGATGGATAAGCCATAGTTGTTTCTTAGAATAGTATTTTGAACAATTCACACACTGTCATTTGACTCCTTTGAAACGTCTTTGCTTTCAGATGGAACCCTCGAGGCAGGTCGTGCGCCACACGACGGCCATTGGTGCCTCGGGATCACCTGCGGTGCTAGCTGAGATGATGACCTATCTGGGTTATCGCTGGCACCCTGAATTCACAGTCTACGAGGAGTACCAGGACTTTAACCAGGAGCAGTACCGTGCCATCGTCCACCTCTACTCTCGGGAGTACGACTCCACTACTGTGCTGCACACCGCACATGGAGTTGGTGTGACCATCGATATGGCTGTCCACGATGCTGCCTATGCTGCTCTGACACGTCTTCGTGGAGAGTATCAGGAGTTGGACACCTCCCCTTTCAGGCACATTGCTATCGCCTCTGATGTTGGTGCGGAGGGATACTATACTGCTGCCTACTCCACTGTCACCCGGGAGCCCTTCTACCATCAGCACCTGGTTCTGCATGCTGATGGGCTGGATCGAGCTAACCGAGCTCTTCGCCACGAGATGTACACCACCCGTCAGCACCTTTACCGTGCTCTGACGCTGCTGCACCCCTTTGTCCGGTCTGGACAGGTACCGCGTTCTGCGATCTACCCAGCCAGGACCGTGATGCCCCACGGTGTCGGTTGGCCAGAGGTGGGAGGCTACTCTCCCGCACTTGGTCCTCTTCTGCCACCTGAGCGTCGGGCTCTACACCTGAGTATCCGCGGCCCCCAGTCTGCTGACGTGGAGAGCTATCAGTTGCCTCACTACCAGCTGTCGGGCTACGATTACCTCCACAGTACCTCTTGGGACTGATGTAGGCTTGATGGTAGTATTAGTTTCAGTCGTCGCGAGCCTGTGTGCCGCCTATGATGTTTTAGTCCATGTACTAAACTCTATGTACTGAACTCTATGCATGACCCCTTTTGTAAGTTATGCCGACTACTATGCAGTAGCTATCGTGCTCCTTTCAATTATGCATGTTTCATCATGAATGATTCTTGTCATTGCAAATTTTCTCAATGCTGAACTACCCCTGTTATATATTAGCAGGATGGTTAGACCAGGTGGTCGTGGTCGCGGTGGCGATGCCCCACCACCACCTGAGTACATGGCTGGTATGATCCAACAGTTTGAACTGAACCGCCAATTCATGGAAAATATGATGGCTCAGTTTCCTCGCCCCAATATGAACCAGCAGCCAGCCCAAGTGACTCTTCAAGATTTCATACGCCTCAACCCAACCATCTACCGCAGCTCAACTCAGCCTCTGGATGCTGATGACTGGCTCCGTGACATCACCTATGAGATGGAGTCTGCTGATGTAGCCCCTGCCAGCTATGTCAATTTTGCTTCCTTCTTCTTGAAGGGACCCGCAGCTCAATGGTGGGACAGCCACAGGCGTACTCTGCTAGCTGGAACAATCATCACATGGCCAGACTTCCAAGCAGCTTTCCGTGCCCGCTTCATTCCTCAGGGAGTCATGGACCGGAAGAAGCGTGAGTTCCTCAACCTCACCCAAGGCAACAAAACTGTCGAAGCTTATCAGCGGGAGTTTCTGGACTTGTCCCGCTATGCTGAAGAAGACATTACAACTGATGCACGTAGACAGGAGAAGTTCCGTGATGGCCTTCAAGCTGACATCAAGCTCGCACTTCTAGTGCATGACTTTGCTGATTTCGCCACCTTGGTGAACAAGGCCATCAATGTCGAGACTGGTCTGCAGGAATACCAGAGCTCTCAGAGGCGCAACCGTGACACGGGCTCATCTTCGGGCTCGCCCTCCCAGAAGCGTAAGATATGGATCCCAAACAGCATGTATCGTCCAAATGCACCTGCTCCCAGGAAATCTTATGCTGCACCGCGTCTGCCTCCTCCACCATCTAAGCAGTCAAAGCTACCAGCTCCCCCACCTGGGGCTCCTGTTCCCACTCCCGATAATGGTCTGTGCTTCAAGTGTGGTCAACCAGGTCACTTTGCCAGGAACTGCTATCAGAACCAGAATCAACTGGCCCTTCCAGCAGCTGGCCGTGGTAACAACCAGCCCCGCAACAACAATGCTAAGTCTCATGGTCGTGCTCATGCCAACCACGTTGATCTCAGCGAAGCTCAAGACCAGCCTGCTACTGTGATGGGTACACTCCTCGTAAATTCAGTACCAGCATCCGTTTTATTTGATACAGGAGCATCCCATTCATTCATATCAGCAGAATTTGCATTCCTGCATGGCATTCATTACGAAGAGATAAACACTCCGCTAGTGGTACACACCCCTGCGGGCCAATGTCAAACCACTATGGTTAGTCACGATGTTACTGTTGAAATTGAAGGACTGGAATTTCTTGTCTCTCCCATCGTACTGAAGTCCTGTAGCATTGATCTCATTCTGGGAATGAATTGGTTAAAAGCGCATACTGCTTCAATCGTTTGCACCACTAAGACCGTCCATCTGCTACACCCTTCAGATGAGATAGTTACTTACCAAGCCCATCTGGTGCAAAATGCCGAGGCAAGGCTCTATGCATTGAATGCATTGAACGCTGCACCACTCGAGGGCATTGAAAACATTCCCGTCGTGCGTGAATTCCTCGACGTCTTCCCTGAAGAACTTCCGGGGATTCCCCCTGCTAGAGCTGTCGAATTCATCATCGACTTGAAACCAGGCACCACTCCTATAGCCAAGCGACCCTACAAAATGCCGCCGCATGAACTCCTTGAGCTTAAGGAGGAAATCGACAAGTCTCTTCGCAAAGGATTCATTCGCCCAAGTTGCTCTCCTTGGGGAGCACCTTCTCTCTTTGTCAAGAAGAAGGATGGGACAAACCGGTTAGTTCAAGACTACCGTCCTATAAACCAAGCTACCATTCAGAATAAATACCCTCTTCCTCGGATCAATGATCTGTATGATCAACTGGCGGGTTCGTCAGTGTTCTCTAAGCTCGACTTGAGGTTGGGCTACCACCAGATCCGTGTTCGCGAAGAGGATATCCCAAAGACCGCCTTCGTGACTCGCTATGGTTCATATGAGTACACCGTCATGTCTTTCGGTTTAACCAATGCTCCAGCCACCTTCTCTCGTCTGATGAACTACATATTCATGGATTACCTCGACAAGTTCGTCGTGGTTTATCTGGATGATATCCTGATATTTTCCAAGAACGAAGAAGAACATGCTGAACATCTTCGACTTGTGCTGGAAAAACTACGAGAACATCAACTATATGCCAAGTTCTCTAAATGTGAATTCTGGCTACCGGAAGTAACCTATCTGGGGCATGTCATCTCTAAGGATGGTATTGCCGTCAACCCCGAGCGAGTTCAGGCTATTCTTGATTGGACTCCTCCCAAGAACGTTAAGCAAGTCAGAAGTTTTCTCGGTCTCGCCAGCTATTGCCGTCGATTCGTCGAGAACTTCTCTAAGATCGCCAGGCCTCTGACTAACCTGTTGCATAAGGGTGTCAAGTTCTAATGGACAGACAAATGTCAGGAAAGTTTCCAGGCACTCAAAGACAAGTTGACTTCTGCCCCAGTTCTAGCTCCACCTGATACTAAGAAGGACTTCGTCATCTATTGCGACGCTTCCCGTCAAGGATTAGGCTGTGTCCTAATGCAAGACCGCAAAGTGATTGCTTATGCCTCTCGACAATTGCGCCCTCACGAAGAGAACTACCCAGTTCACGACCTCGAACTTGCTGCTGTCATACATGCGCTGAAGCAGTGGCGACATTACCTTCTCGGTAATCGTTGCGAGATCTTCACTGACCACCAAAGTCTGAAGTATCTGTTTACTCAGCCAGATCTGAACCTCCGTCAGCAGAGATGGATGGAGCTTGTTGCAGACTTTGACTTGGGTATTTCCTATACTCCAGGCAAGGCTAATGTAATGGCTGATGCCTTGAGCCGCAAGTCTTACTGCAACCACCTCCAGGTTCATAAAGTTCAGCCCTCGCTTGTTGAAGAATTCAGGAAGCTAAACCTCCATATTGTTCCTCCGGGTGCACTCGCTCCCCCTCCTAAGGAGTTCCGCAAGATGAACCTCCGTGTTGTTCCCCAGGGTTCCCTCAATACCCTGGTCGTCGAACCAGATCTCCTGGACTCCATCAAGAGAATACAGGGGTATGACTCTGAAGCCCACAAGATTAAGCGCTACCTCGCAGAAGGAAAGCCCTCATTCTTCACCATTTCTGAAGATGGCGCCCTATACTTCAAGGGCCGCCTAGTGGTGCCATGTGCAGAGAAAAACCTGGATATGACACAGGAAGTTATGAAAGAAGCTCATGATACGCCTCTAAGTATCCATCCGGGTAGTACAAAGATGTACCAAGACATCCGTCAAAGATTCTGGTGGACTAATATGAAGCAAGACATTGCTCGTTATGTTGCTGAGTGTGACGTTTGCCGTCGTATCAAAGCAGAACATCAAAGGCCTGCTGGAACTCTGCAACCTATCTCTATTCCTGAATGGAAATGGGACCATGTTGAGATGGACTTCGTCACTGGATTTCCCAAATCGCAGAAAGGTAATGATGCTATTCTTGTCGTCATTGACCGGCTTTCCAAAGTTGCACATTTTCTGGCGGTCAAAGAAACGATCACTGCTAGCCAGTTGGCAACGCTCTATATGTCCAGGATTGTTTCACTCCACGGTATTCCATTGGTTATCAGCTCAGACCGTGGCAGCTTATTCACTTCAAGATTCTGGGCAAGTTTCCAAGAAGCAATGGGAACTCATCTGTCATTCAGTACTGCGTTTCATCCTCAATCGCAAGGACAAGTTGAACGCGTCAATCAAGTTCTCGAAGACATGCTTCGAGCTTGCGTTATTTCCTTCGGCAAGAAATGGGAGGAATCTCTCCCGTATGCTGAGTTCTCTTATAATAATAGCTATCAAGCTAGTCTGAAGATGGCCCCCTTCGAAGTGTTATATGGACGAAAGTGCCGAACCCCCCTGAACTGGTCAGAAACTGGGGAACGTCCACTCATCGGACCGGATATTATCCAAGATGCCGAAGAACAAGTCCGCATTATTCGCGAGAATCTCAAGACTGCTCAGTCACGTCAGAAGAGTCAGTATGACCGTCATCATAAAGACATGATCTATCAACCTGGCGAAAAGGCTTATCTTCGAGTCACACCTATGAAGGGTGCTCACCGCTTCGGGATCAAGGGCAAACTAGCTCCTCGCTATATTGGCCCATTCACTATTCTCGAAAGGCGTGGAAAAGTGGCATACCAACTGGAGCTACCGCCGAACCTTTCTCAGGTTCACGATGTGTTCCATGTGTCACAGCTCCGCCGTTGCTTCAAGGATCCAATCCGAGCTGTGGATCACGAAGTGCTCGAATTGCAGCAAGACCTCTCCTATAAGGAGCATCCGGTCCGCATTCTCGACCAAGCTGAACGCCGCACACATCAGAAGGCGATCAAGTTTCTCAAAGTCCAGTGGTCGCACCATTCTGAAGATGAGGCCACCTGGGAACGAGAGGATCGTCTGCGCGAAGAATACCCCACACTGTTTCCTTCTACCTCCTAAATCTCGGGACGAGATTTCTTGTAGTGGAGGAGATTTGTAACACCCTGAGAATCATGCTAAAGTAACCCCCTGTGATTAAGCTAATCATGTTGCTAAACAGGGCTTGATCACATTTGAACCACACCCTTGTCAAACTCCTAGTTCAAACTTCAAACATAATTAAAGTGGAAAATAAAAGTTTTCAAAAATTCAAACAAAAATGTTCAGTGGGTTCTAAATAATACACTGGTAATTATGGTGGAGAAATCACATTTTTATAAAATGTCTAAATACTTTTAAATGAAATAAAACAAAAAAGGAAATAAACAAATAAGAGAAAACAGAAAACAAAACAGTCAAAAGAAAAAAAGAGCAGGCCTCCTCCCCCCCACTGGACCCGCGGCCCAAACCCCCCCCCCCGGCCCAAGCTGGGCCGCCACCCGCGCCCCGGCCCAGCCCACCTTCCCCCGCGTCCCCTTCCTGTTCCCCCGACCGGGTCGGAACAGGGGAGCGTCGCCGCCGAACCCCCTCGCCGGCGGTGAACCCCGCGAGAGGATAAGGGCGCCAGCGGCCCCCCGCTCCCTCGGGCCTCTCTCCCACTCGCCCCCGCTTTCCCTCGACCTCTGCGCCTTCTCCCCCGCCAGATCCCCCTCCCTCTCCCCTCCGTTCCCCTCTGCCCGAGCGCGCTCGCCGCCGTTCACCGTAGTTCCCGCGGCCACCGTGCCCAGATCGCCCCGACGACGTGCCCGAACGACTCCCCGCCGTCGACTATGCCGACTGCGCCATCGGGAACGAGCCGAGCGCCACTACATCGACCTCCCCGAGCTCGTCTTCCCCGCACGGCCGCCGTCGATCGTCGCCGACTCCGGCTACCCCGCGCCCTCCCCGAGCTCGCTGCCACTCCCTACGGCTCCGCTGTGAGCTCCTCTACCTCCTCCCCCTCTCCGCTAGCTCGCCCGTGCTCCCTAGCTTCTTCCCCGCGCGCGCCCGAACGCCACGCCGCGGAGCTCGCCGCCGGCGTGTCTCCGGTGACCAAATGGTCACGGGCGTTGGCCCGCTAGCCCGACCGCACCATGCCGCACCCGCCTAGCTAGCTAGTTCGGCCGTTCGCGCGCTCTAGCGTAGCTTCCGTCGGGCACCCGTAGCTCCTCGCCTTCGAGCCCGTAGCGGTCGACCCCGTCCGTTCCAGCCCCTCCGACCACCGCCGTTGGACGCGCGACGTCGAGCCGCGTCGAACGCGCCCAGCCCCGCCCCCGCAAACCCACAGTGGGTGAAACCCGCGCCCCTCCCGCGCGCGCCGCCGTGCGTTTTGGTCGCCGGCGATACTCCGGCGCCGGCCGCCGACGTGGCACACCTGGGGCCACCCCTGGGTCACTGCCAGTGGCCCCCACGGGCCCAGTTGACTGGGTTGACCCAGTCAACTGCTGACTGGGCAGGCCCAGTCACTGACATGCGGGCCCCGCCGCAAAAATTAAAAAGAAAAGAAAAAGAAAATGTTTTATAAATAAAAATAATTAGTTTAATTAATCTCTCACTGACAGGTGGGCCCAGTAGTTAATTAGCTAAAAAACTAATTAGTTAATCCTCTGTTAACCCACTGTCTATGACAGGTGGGTCCCCCTTGTTAGTTTGACCAGTCAACCCGGACTGTTAACCGCTGACGTCACTCCTACGTCATGCTGACGTCATATCCCTTTTTCTGTTAATTAAATAATTCCAGAAATTCAAATAAACTTTGAAAATTCATATCTTTTAAACCGTAACTCGCATGAAAATGTTTTCTATATGAAAGTTGCTCAGAACGACGAGACGAATCCGAATACGCAGTCCGTTCGTCCACCACACCTCCCTAACCTATCGAACTAGCAACTTTCCCCCTCCGGTCCGTCTGTCCGAAAACGCGGAACATCGGGCATACCTCCCGGATGCCCCCCTTCACCGGTACCACCTACTGTCGCGTTAGGACACCCCTAGCACCGCTCATTGTCATGTCACGCATCGTCATGCTTATGTTTGCATTGTATTTACTGTTTCTTCCCCCTCTTCTCTCCGGTAGACTACGAGACCGACACTGCTGCTGCCCAGTTCGACTACGGAGTTGACGACCCCTCCTACTTGCCAGAGCAACCAGGCAAGCCCCCCCCCTTGATCACCAGATATCGCCTACTCTCCTCTATACTGCTTGCATTAGAGTAGTGTAGCATGTTACTGCTTTTCGATATCCTATTCTGATGCATAGCCTATCCTTACTACTACTGTTGATACCTTTACCTGCAATCCTACATGCTTAGTATAGGATGCTAGATTTCCATCAGTGGCCCTACATTCTTGTCCGTCTGCTGTGCTACGCTATCGGGCCGTGATCACCTGGGCTGTGATCGCGGGTATATACTTATATACTATATACATGACACATGTGATGACTAAAGTCGGGTCGGCTCGTAGGAGTACCCGCAAGTGGATCTTTGTGGCGGAGCGACAGGGCAGGTTGAGACCGCCTAGGTAAGAGGTGGGCCTGGCCCTGGTCGGCGTTCGCGGATACTTAACACGCTTAACGAGATCTTGGTATTTGATCTGAGTCTGGCCATTTGGTCTATACGCACTAGCCATCTACGCAGGAGTAGTTATGGGTATCCCGGCGTCGTGGTATCAGCCGAAGCCTTCGTGACGTCAGCGACTGAGTGGCGCGCGCCGTGTTGGACCGCTTTGACGTAACCGCCGTGATCGTGTGGGTTGCTAGGTCTGCTCGCGGCCGCGTTCGCAACGTGCAGGTGTGCATAGGGCGATGGGCCCAGACCCCTGCGCGCTTAGGATTAGGCCGGCGTGCTGACCGCTCTGTTGTGCTTAGGTGGGGCTGCGACGCGTTGATCTTACGAGGCCGGGCATGACCCAGAAAAGTGTGTCCGGCCAATTGGGATCGAGCGTGTTGTGTTATGTGGTGCACCCCTGCAAGGAAGTTTATCTATTCGAATAGCCGTGTCCCTCGGTAAAAGGACGACCCGGAGTTGTACCTTGACCTTATGACAACTAGAACTGGATACTGAATAAAATACACCCTTCCAAGTGCCAGATACAACCCGGTGATCGCTCTCTAACAGGGTGACGAGGAGGGGATCGCCGGGTAGGATTATGCTATGCGATGCTACTTGGAGGACTTCAATCTACTCTCTTCTACATGCTGTAAGATGGAGATGTCCAGAAGCTTAGTCTTCGACAGGACTAGCTATCCCCCTCTTATTCCGGCATTCTGCAGTTCAGTCCACTGATATGCCTCTTTACACATATACCCATGCATATGTAGTGTAGCTCCTTGCTTGCGAGTACTTTGGATGAGTACTCATGGTTGCTTTTCTCCCTCTTTTCCCCTTTCTATATCGGATTGTCGCAATCAGATGTTGGAGTTCAGGAGCCAGACGCCACCGTCGACGACGACACCTACGACACTGGAGGTGCCTACTACTACGTGCAGGCCGCTGACGACGACCAGGAGTAGTTAGGAGGTCCCAGGCAGGAGGCCTTGCCTTTTCGATCGTTGCTACTTTTGTGCTAGCCTTCTTAAGGCAAACTTGTTTAACTTATGTCTGTACTCAGATATTGTTGCTTCCGCTGACTCGTCTATGATCGAGCACTTGTATTCGAGCCCTCGAGGCCCCTGGCTTGTATTATAATGCTTGTATGACTTAATTATGTTGTAGAGTTGTGTTGTGATATCTTCCCGTGAGTCCCTGACCTTGATCGTACACATTTGCGTGCATGATTAGTGTACGGTCAAATCGGGGGCGTCACACATGCATTACAACTACTTGGAACCATATAAATTTGACATGCAAGCTCAAGAACATGGTCACCTAGGCAGCACAAATTTGCAATGAATAAAGCACTAGAACAAAAACTAATTGGACCAATGGAGGAGTCACATACCAAGGAACAATCCCCCAAAGCAGTTTTGTGAGAAGTGCATTGAGCAAGGAGATCAAAAATCGCAGCAAAATGAGCTAGAACTCGTGCTTGAGCTGGTTGATGATTTTTTTGGGAGGAAGAAGGAGTGTGTGGGTGCAGGAATAAGTGGAGGGGAGCCACCGTGGGCCCACGAGGCAGGGGGCGCGCCCAGGGGGTGGGCACACCCTGGACCCTCGTGCCCAGGTGCTTGCTCCCCCTGCTATGTTCTCAGTGCCAGATATTCTCAAATATTACAGAAAAAATCATATTTCAATTTCGGGGCATTTGGAGAACTTTTATTTTCGGGGTTTTTTTTTATTGCACAGATAATTCAGAAAACTGATAGAAAAATACTAATTTTGCTTTATTTAATCTAAATAGCAGAAAGTAAAAGAAGGGTACAGAAGGTTGTGCCTTCTAACTTCATCCATCTCATGCTCATCAAAAGGAATCCACTAACAAGGTTGATCAGGTCTTGTTAACAAACTCATTCCGAATAACATGGAACCGGAGAAATTTCGAATAACACTATGTTACCTCAACGGGGATATGCACAACCCCAATAATAAGAATATCATATTTCTTCTTGACAGTAGGTAGAGGAAATTCAGAACCTCCAAAAATAATCGATGGAAATTTTCCAATAGAGTTGATACTATGAACTTGAGGTTGTTTCCTCGGAAAGTGTACCGTATGCTCATTACCATTAACATGAAAAGTGACATTGCCTTTGTTGCAATCAATAACAGCCCCTGCAGTATTAAAAAAAGGGTCTTCCCAGAATAATAGACATACTATCGTCCTCGGGAATATCAAGAATAACAAAGTCCGTTAAAATAGTAACGTTTGCAACCACAACAGGCACATCCTCACAAATACCGACAGGTATAGCAGTCGATTTATCGGCCATTTGCAAAGGTATTTCAGTAGGTGCCAACTTATTCAAGTCAAGTCTACGATATAAAGAGAGAGACATAACACTAACATCGGCTCCAAGATCACATAAAGCAGTTCTAACATAATTTATTTTAATGGAGCATGGTATAGTTGGTACTCATGGATCTCCTAGTTTCTTAGGTATTCCACCCTTGAAAGTGTAATTAGCAAGCATGGTGGAAATTTCAGCTTCCGGTATCTTTCTTTTATTAGTAACAATTTCTTTCATATACTTAGCACAAGGATTCATTTTGAGCATATCAGTCAAACGCATATGCAAAGAAGATAGGTCTAATCATTTCAGCAAAGCGCTCAAAATACTCATCATCCTTTTTCTTGGATGGTTTGGGAGGAAAAGGCATGGGTTTCTGAACCCATGGCTCTCTTTCCTTTCCGTGTTTCCTAGCAACAAAGTCTCTCTTATCATAAAATTGATTCTTTGATTGTGGGTTATCAAGATCAACAGCAGGTTCAGCTTCTACATCATTATCATTGCTAGGTTGAGCATCAACATGAACATTATCATTAACATTATCACTAGGTTCATGTTCATCACCAGATTGTGTTTCAGCATCAGAAATAGAAATATCATTAGGATTCTCAGGTGTGTCAATAACAGGTTCACTAGAAGCATGCAAAGTCCTATCATTTTTCTTTTTCTTCTTTTTAGAAGGACTAGGTGTATCTAAATTATTTCTCTGAGAATCCTGCTCAATTCTCTTAGGGTGGCCTTCAGGATACAAAGGTTCCTGAGTCATTTTACCCCCTCTAGTCACAACTCTAATAGCATTATCATTTTTCTTACTATTCAATTCATTGAGCAAATCATTTTGAGCTTTAAGTACTTGTTCTACTTGAGTGGTAACCATAGAAGCATGTTTACTAACGAGTTTAAGTTCACCTTTAACTCTAGACATATAATCACTCAAGTGTTCAATCATATAAGCATTGTGTTTTAATTGTCTACCAACATAAGCATTGAAGTTTTCTTGTTTGACAATAAAATTATCAAACTCATCTAAGCATTGGCTAGCAGATTTATAACGAGGAATGTCACCTTCATCAAATCTATAGAGAGAATTTACCTTTACTACCTGTGTCGGGTTATCAAGACCATGTGTTTCTTCAATAGGTGGATTAAAACCATGTATTTCTTCAACAGGCGGTAAATTAAGACCATGTATTTCTTCAACAAGAGGTAAATTCTTAACATCTTCAGCTTTTATACCTTTTTCTTTCATAGATTTCTTTGCCTCTTGCATATCTTCAGGACTGAGAAATAGAATACCCCTTTTCTTCGGAGTTGGCTTAGGAGTTGGTTCAGGAAGTGTCCAATTATTTTCATTAGTCAACATATTATTCAATAGAATTTCAGCTTGATCAACTGTTCTTTCCCTGAAAACACAACCAGCACAACTATCCAGGTGGTCTCTGGAAGCATCGGTTAGTCCATTATAAAATATATCAAGTATTTCATTTTTCTTAAGAGGATGATCAGGCAAAGCATTAAGTAATTTGAGAAGCCTCCCCCAAGCTTGTGGGAGACTCTCTTCTTCAATTTGCACAAAATTATATATTTCCCTTAAGGCAGCTTGTTTCTTATGAGCGGGGAAATATTTAGCAGAGAAGTAATAAATCATATCCTGGGGACTACGCACACAACCAGGATCAAGAGAATTAAACCATATCTTAGCATCACCCTTTAATGAGAACGGAAATATTTGAAGGATATAGTAGTAACGAGTTTTCTCATCATTAGTGAATAGGGTGGCTATATCATTTAATTTAGCAAGATGTGCCACAACAGTTTCAGATTCATAGCCATAGAAAGGATCAGATTCAACCAAAGTAATTATATCAGGATCAACAGAGAAATCATAATCCTTATCGGTAACAAAGATAGGTGAAGTAGCAAAAGCAGGGTCATATTTCATTCTAGCATTCAGAGATTTTTGTTTCAGCTTAGCTAATAATTTCTTAAGATCACTTCTATCATTGCAAGCAAGAAAGTCTCTAGCAGTTTCTTCATCCATAACATAACCCTCAGGGACAACATGCAATTCATATTTAGGGGAAGAATCTTCATCATCACTTTCATCAATATTATCAGTTTCGATAATTTCATTCTCTCTAGCCCTAGCAAGTTGTTCATCATGTAACAGTCATAACATAGGGGTGACACAGAACTAGCTCCAATTCATCAATGTAGGCATGTATTCCGAATATAGTCATACGTGCTTATGGAAAAGAACTTGCATGACATCTTTTGTCCTACCCTCCCGTGGCAGCGGGGTCCTAGTGGAAACTAAGGGATATTAAGGCCTCCTTTTAATAGAGTACCGGACCAAAGCATTAACACATAGTGAATACATGAACTCCTCAAACTACGGTCATCACCGGGAGTGGTCCTGATTATTGTCACTTCGGGGTTGCCGGATCATAACACATAGTAAGTGACTATAGACTAGCAAGATAGGATCAAGAACTCACATATATTCATGAAAACATAATAGGTTCAGATCTGAAATCATGGCACTCGGGCCCTAGTGACAAGCATTAAGCATATCAAAGTCATAGCAACATCAATCTCAGAACATAGTGGATACTAGGGATCAAACCCTAACAAAACTAACTCGATTACATGATAAATCTCATCCAACCCATCACCGTCCAGCAAGCCTACGATGGAATTACTCACGCACGGCGGTGAGCATCATGAAATTGGTGATGGAGGATGATTGATGATGACGACGGCGACAGATTCCCCTCTCCGGAGCCCCGAACGGACTCCAGATCAGCCCTCCCGAGAGAGTTTATGGCTTGGTGTCGGCTCCGTATCGTAAAACGCGATGAATCTTTCTCTCTGATTTTTTCTCCCCGAACATGAATATATGGAGTTGGAGTTGAGGTCGGTGGAGCTCCAGGGGGCCCATGAGGCAGGGGGCGCGCCCAGGGGACAGGCGCGCCCCCACCCTCGTGGAAAGGGTGTGGGCCCCCTGGCCTTGATTCTTCCGCCAGTATTTTTTATTATTTCCAAAAATAATCTCCGTGAAGTTTCAGGTCATTCCGAGAACTTCTGTTTCTGCACATAAATAACACCATGGTAATTCTGCTGAAAACAACGTCAGTCCCGATTAGTTCCATTCAAATCATGCAAGTTAGAGTCCAAAACAAGGGCAAAAGTGTTTGGAAAAGTAGATACGACGGAGACGTATCAGGCATGAGACCCACGTGAGCTGTCATGGGGGTAACCCAACCTATGTGATCGAAGATCCCGTGAATTAGGACTTGAGAAACTAACCCAACGGTCAACTGAGGAGAGTATGCTTACAAACCCACTCCGTTGGAGATGCAATACTCTCGTAATCTGTAAGGCAGGTTGACTTTTGTCTTAATGTGTTCCAAAGCTTGTATAAGAAAGATGCTATCCTACACAACATTCTTTGAGGAACACACCTATGTGAGCCCGACTACTCATCACAGTCTGTGACATAAGGTAATCTCTAGGAAGCTCATGAACAGGTCGGGAGTATGACTAATAAGCTCCACCCGTGGGGTTTAGCCTTCGACAACCATGTATCATCTGACAATAGATGAAAATTCTGCATGCTAAACTGACAATTCAAGGCATAGTCCATTGTTTAGTTGTGAAGGAGTCTAATTCTGTTGCTCTAGGTGGTAGTTCAACTTAACAGTCTCCACTAAAAATTCTGGTATATCAGAACATTGTTTGGAAGAGATGACAAATTAATGTGCCTTGACGGGGGGGGTTGTTGGATTATAGATGGGCTTTCGCCCATCTATAAGACTATAATCCCTGATTAATCTCTAAGGCCCATATAGGTGCATGATAAGTGGTGGGAAGTTTAGTACCATACTACTAGTGTAGTAAGAGTGAGACCCCTTTATAAGGGCTACTCTACCACATGCCATTGGGAGCTTGGCAAGAGGAGCTGCACACACGCTCCTTCGCCGTCTGCCTCGCCACACCATGCCACGCCTCGTCATGGTGCGTGCGCCATGGGTTATGGGAATGAGCCGAGCCGAGCTCACACCTATGTGCTCTATTTTTGCTGCTCAAGAATGGTTAATTAATCTTAGATTAATTAACGAGTCGCTAACATGAGTGCCACTGTCCAAGACTTTGGTCCATGTGCTGTTCGTGGACTCGGTCGTGGGCTTCAGCCCAGGCCAACCTACCCTATATATTGGGGGAGTTGGCCAACGCAACCGATAAACACTCACTCCCTCCTTGCGCAACCCTAAGTCCTCATCTATTGTTCCTCTCACTGTGCTGCTTCCGGCGATACCATCCCAACGATCACGTGCACGGTTGGTTGGGAAAGCAGGTGCCTCTGGAACCCCGTCCTTCGAGATCCTGCCTGGTTGAAGGGTGATAAGGTTTTTGGGGAGTGTTTCGGCGTGACTGCTCCCGATCCGTCCCAGTTTTTGTCCTCCTCTGCTTCGACTACTTCCCCTGCGTCGACTCCATGGCCGACGACGAAGTCGAGAAGAAGAAGGCCACGGACAACGCCGAGGCTGCTTATGCCACCGCTCCGTTGGCCTGGTCAACCGGAGGGTATGATTTGTTTACCCTTTATTTTCTCGTTAATGTCCTAGCCGTATATGATTTGTTTATAGATGTTTCGGTTCTAACTGTATGTGTTCACATGCTTAGGCATCAATATGAGTTTATACCGTGACTTCCATGTTTATTATCTACCCGTGGATTAGATTAATCCAAAAAGTGCTAATATTTTCAGCAACGCACAAAACTTATTTTAGGCACTTTTCGATTCAAGGCTTTACCGCTACTCTAAAACCAAAAAAATTTACTAGAACGTATTTTAAGCGCTGACACACGAGACCACCTTGTGATTCACAACTATGGACGTGTTCTAGGTCGGTGTTGTGGATCCCGTAGGAACGATTGCTCCCTCATACCCTCCTATTTTTTCCGTTCATGTGCTAACCGTATGTGTTGCGTTCATAGATGTTTCAATTTTACGTATACTCGCGTGCTATGGTTGTTATGTTTATTACCTACTCATGGGTTAGATTAATCAAAAAAGTATTAAGAGCAATTTCAACGGGCCGACCCAAACGGATGGCGATTTTGTTCGCTTTTTGTTCGTTTGGGTCGGTCAGGCGGACACGAACGTCCGCTTCGCGTTTGGGTCGGCGCATGCGCCCAACGCTGGCCCGACCCATTTTGACGGCGCTAGAAAAAAAGAATGCATGCATAGTTAAAATAAAAACAACATTAAGCCGGTCACGAAGGCCGACGGGAGTCCACGCGTCCACATTTGCATTTAAGAAAAATAAAAACAAACTAAACTACGAGGCGCGGCACTGCCCTAGGCGGCGTCGTCGTCGTCCTCGGGGTCCGTGAGGTCGATGAGCGTCGGCGCCGGGCCGGCCCAGGGGAACGCCGTGTTTCAGAGCGCGTTCAAGTCGGGCGCGGGCAATGCCGCCACGAGCTGTGCCGCCGCCTGTGCCGCCGCGGCCTGGCGCGCCTCCTCCTCGGCCTCGCGCTGCTCGTCCTCGGCGTCGCGCTCGAGTATCTCGAGGTACTCGTCGTGGCGGCGCTCCTCGGCCAGCCGTATCTGGTGCCAGTGCTCGAGGTACGCCGCCTCCTGCGCCGGTGTCACCCCCACCCAGACCTGCGGCGCGCTGACCCACTCGCGCACTATTTCATCAGATATATATCGCGATTAAACAAAGTCCCTGAGCAGAGCACATGGCCGCTGATGAAATAGTACTTACTACTCTACTTCACTGTTTAATCAGGCGATGCAGAATCCCGGTCCAGAATTGTATTCTAGCTAGCGGGATACGTTTCTTGTCGTCGTATCGTATGGTTGATTGGATCGTAGTACCAACACGATCCCAACAACATCCTAGGGTTGCACCTGCGTCTGGCCTTGATAATAATTATTTGGTGCAGAGTAATTGATCTCTTTTTTTGTGATTATTATGGCCCTACTCGGGATCGGGTCCCAAACTGAATTCGGTGCGGCTGTCCAATACAATTTGATTTTGATTTTATGGCAGAATTTAGTAATGGTAGTATCTTAGTCGCATAGATTTACGTCATGGCATAGATAAATGGTGTTCTTTTGATAAAATACCAATGGTTTTGAAAATTATAAAACAAATTTCGTAGATGCATCGAGTTGACATTTGCCGCATAGGTTCCCCAAAAATAATAAGATAATTTGCTACATGCATTATTTTAGACCCACGTATCCAGCGAAGTCAGATTTTTAGGCGTGACAAACCGAACATTTTTCATGACAAGTTATGTTTGTCGAGGATGACAAGTTTAGTTGGCGAGAATGACAAATCCGTCTTAGTTTATTTTTTTTGCCAAAAAATTGACGTGCTTGCAAACTAAATTTGTCATCATCGCGCCAATATAAATTGCTATGAAAAACCTTTGATTTGCCATGTATAAAAATCAGACTTTTAGGATTTCAGTTTTTATGGACTACACTAATATAACAACCTGAATTTTGCCTTTTCTTTTCTTTTTTCAAATCAAATTGGTTTCATTTAGATTTTGCTTTGAATCTTATTTGGAATGACTTTCTTGGACTTAGCAAACTAGGAACCTAATCACTTCGGCTTGCACTAGTGGGCCCAAATCTCCAGCACTATAAACACTTTCACCCCAAACGCATTTCTGAAACTTTTCCTAAGTATATTCCTTTCGGAGAAAAGAATATGTGCTGTCAAAGCACTTGGGTTATGAAGCAACTACCTTTTCTATCACCCTAAAAATCCCCAATAAATTCTCACAACTTCTTTGGTTCAAACTAACACTAGAAATGCCACGAACGCACACAGAAACTTTTTTCAAATGAGCACACCATCTTCAAATTGTTTTCTGGACCAAAACTAGGTTTACACAGCAAGTATTCTCTAACTTTGTGTAAATGGACTGAAACTTGGCGCACACACTCACATAGGCATCTAAAAACACCACACCAAAGATCAGACCTAACCCCCCCTACATTTTCCCTGCCACAACACAGACACCTCCCTGCCAGAAAGAACTTGGACACCTCACCGTTAATCCAGTGCACCTGGATTGCTTGCAAGCCACGCACACTACCCACACACACAACATGTCTAAGAGTATCTATAGCAGGATGTCTCAAACCCGTCTCAAATGTTCGGGTGGACGGTCCGGTCATTGACCAGTCACAAAAAAAACGGACCCAAACGGGCTACTTAAACGGGCCTCAAACGCTCGGATTAACCGGCACCCCTCATGAGCATACAAGAGGAAATGTGCCAGCGGGTGGCTCATATTCTCAACTTCAAGGGCTCAATCAAAGGGATAAGAGTGATCAATCGGGATAGGGTGTGCGGAGCACGGCTACTGCAGAAGGACTACTTTGGTCCGTTCGCGGATGATCCATGGTTTCGACGCCATTTTCGCATGCGAAAACCATTGTTTTTGCGCATTGTGGGGGAGTGAAGGCACATGATGACTAATTCAAGCTCACAAGGAATTGCTGCTGACAATTTTCTTTCTATGCTAAGCAGAAATGCACGGCTGCTCTGAGGATGCTTGCACTTGGTACTGTCGCAGATATCGTTGGTGAGATGGTCGGGATGGGGGAGAGCACATGCCTGAAGACTACTATCAAGTTTGCTCGCGCCGTGGTGCAGGTGTTTGGAGCAGAGTATCTGAGGAAACCAAATATGCAGAACACATAAAAGCTATTGGCTATTGGAGAGGCCAGAGGGTTTTCAGGAATGCTCGGATCAATTTATTGCATGCACGGGCAATGGAAGAACTGCCCCAAAGGTTTTCGGGGAATGTATCAAGGTCACACCAAAGAGGCCACCATCATACTAGAAGTAGTGACATCACATGACTTATGGATTTGGCATGCTTTCTTTGGAATGCCGGGTTCTCACAATGACATCAACATGCTTGAACGATCTCTGGTGTTCAGGACGCTTTGAAATGGGGAATTGCCAACGTGCAACTACACCGTGAATGGCCGTGACTACAACATGGGATACTATCTTGTCAATGGCATCCATCCTCAGTGGGCAGCACTTGTGAAGACCAAATCCAAACCACAAGGCAACAAACAAAGCCATTTTGCAACAATGCACGAAGCAGCTAGAAAGGATGTGCAAAGGGCATTCAGAATGCTTCAAGCTCGTTGGGGAATTGTTCATGGAATTGCAATGATGTGGGAATCAGAAACTTCGTGGTAGCTCATGACATGTTGTGTTATTTTGCACAATATGATTATCAAGGATGAGGGTGATCATGTTGCCCAAACCAATGATTTTGAAGCGCCCGGGAAACAAGTTCATGTCCCAAAAGATCAAGTTGTAGCTCAGCTTACGAACTTTCTATCGATGCATCAGAATCTTCGAGATAATCAGGTGCACGCGCAGCTCCTCAGTCATCTTGTGGAGCATATGTGGACCCATAATGGAAACCAAAAAGCTAATGTTTGAGTTGTGCACTTAAAATAAATTTTATGTAAGAACTATGTATTTTCGGCACCAACATTTGTTATTTATGTGCGACATTGGCGTGTATGATGGATGTGCATGGATTTGAGATATATGGATGATAACAAAAGATTTTTTGATGTTCAATGCTACCCAACATGTAATTGATCATGTAATGCATATGCGGTATGAATATTAGGAAACAACTGATTCAAGGCAATAGTCTATCAATTTTACATCAAAACAATAATACACATGCATATTAATGCTACTTCTTGAGCTTGCATTGGTTTTTCCCTTGAAAACGAAAGGGTGATGCAGCAAAGTAAAGATAAGTATTTCCCTCAGTTAGAGAACCAAGGTACCAATCCAGTAGGAGGTACAAGAAGTCCCCAATCTATGCACCTGCACAAACAATCAAACATTTGCACCCAACGCGATAAAGGGGTTGTCAATCCCTTCACGGTCAATTGCAAAGGTGAGATCTGATAGAGATAGGTATAAAAGATTGCTAAAATGTAAAACTAAATAAAAGTAAATAAATTGCAGCAAGATATTTTTGGTTTATAGATCTGAAAATATATAATAGAAAATAGACTGGGGGGCCATAGGTTTCACTACAGGCTTCTCTCTTGAAGGTAAATAATACGGTGGGTGAAGAAATTACTGTCGAGCAATTGATAGAAAAACGCAAAGTTATGACGATATCCAAGGCAATGATTATGCATATAGGCATCACGTTCGTGTCAAGTAGACTGACTCCTGCCTGCATCTACTACTATTACTCCACACATCGACCGCTATCCAGCAGGCATCTGGAGTATTAAGTTCATAAAGAACGGAGTACCGCCTTAAGTAAGATGACATGATGTAGAGGGATAAACTCAAGCAATATGATGAAAATCCCATCTTTTTATCCTTGATGGCAACAATACAATACGTGCCTCGCTACCCCTACATTGTCACTGGGTGAGGACACCGCAAGATTGAACCCAAAACAAAGCACCTCTCCCATTGCAAGAAATACCAATCTAGTTGGCCAAACCAAACCGATAATTCGAAGAGAAATACAAAGATATCAAATCATGCATATAAGAATTCAGAGAAGATTCAAATAATATTCATAGATAATCTGATCATAAATCCACAATTCATCGGATCTCGACAAACACACCGCAAAAGAATATTACATTGGATAGAACTCCAAGAACATCGAGGAGAACATGGTATTGAAGAACAGAGAGAGAGAAGAAGCCATCTAGCTACTAGCTATGGACTTGTAGGTCTGAGGTAAACTACTCACGCTTCATCGGAAGGGCAATAGGGTTGATGTAGATGCCCTCCGTGATCGAATCCTCCTCCGGCAGATCGCTGGAAAAGGCTCCAAGATGGGATCTCACAGGAACAGAAGGTTGCGATGGCGGAAAAGTATTTTTGTGGATTATTCTGAGGGTTTGGGAATATATGTGAATTTATAGGACAAAGAAGTAGGTCGGTGGACTCCCGAGGCGGCCACAAGCCAGCCCCCCCAGGACGCGCCCCTACGGTTTGTCGCTGCCTCGTGGGTCTTCTGACTTTGACTCCAAGTCCTATGTGTGTCTTCTGGTCCAAGAAAAATCATCGCGGAAGTTTTATTCCGTTTGGACTCCGTTTGATATTCCTTTTCTGCGAAACTGAAAAACAAGGAAAAAAATAGAAACTGGCACTGGGCTCTAGGTTAATAGGTTAGTCCCAAAAATAATATGAAATAGCATATTAATGCATATAAAACGTCCAAAACATATAATATAATAGCATGGAACAATAAAAAATTATAGATACATTGGAGACGTATCAATTAGCAAACGATCATTACCTTTCAAAATAAATATGTTAAAGAACTTTATCCCCACTCACTTAATCATGTAAGCATGGCATACCCAGTCTTCATAGCAAAAAGATATCTATCATGAACACCCCGGTGCCAAACCAAGCAATTAAATCATACTTTTTCCTGCTTTGGCCTTTTGAACTCCCATGCAATACTTGAGCATGAGCGAAGGACTTATCACTTTGGATGGCAAAGAGAATGATGATAGGGGGTTTAGAAGGGAAGAAAAAATGGTATAAGAAAGTCTCACATTAGTGAGGCTTGACTTTTAGGCAATGAAGAGGCCTTACAATTGGTGTCAATGTAAGGAGTAGGGATTGCCATGCAACAGATGCACTAGAGCACTAAATGTATGAAAGATCTCCATATGGAACTACGTGGGTGTGCATCTAACTTACTTGCTCATGAAAACCTCGAGCATTTGAGAAAGCTCATCATCGATATATGCAAGTCAAGTTCTAATAATGTAAAAATCTCACTAGTATATGAAAATGAAAATAATGGAGACTCTCTATATGAAATACATGGTGCTACTTTGAAGCACAAGTGTGGTAAGAGGATAGTAGTGTGCCCCCTCTCTCTTTTTTCTCTTTTTTTGTACAGCCTCACGGACCTCGTCCCCTCTTTTTCGAGGAACCATAAGTCTCCCCTGATTTATTTCCTCATAGGTAGAGGCACACTATGATCATCATCACACTTTTATTTTACTTAGAACTCATAAACATATGGAACAATATGATGACTACAAATGAATGCATCTGGCATTGTACCAGGATGTACAATGATCTAGCATAACATATATTATCATGATGAATGGTGGCTTTGAAGGAAATATGCCCTAGAGGCAATAATAAAGTTGTTATTTTATATTTCCTTATATCATGATAAATGTTTATTATTCATGCTAGAATTGTATTAACCGGAAACTTGATACATGTGTGGATACATAGACAAAACACCGTGTCCCTAGTAAGCCTCTACTAGACTAGCTCGTTACTCAAAGATGGTTAAGTTTCCTAACCATAGACATGTGTTGTCATTTGATGAACGGGATCACATCATTAGGAGAATGATGTGATGGACAAGACCCATCCGTTATCTTAGCATAATGATCGTTAAGTTTTATTGCTATTGCTTTCTTCATGACTTATACATATTCCTCTAACTATGAGATTACGCAACTCCCGAATACCGGAGGAACACCTTGTGTGCTATCAAACGTCACAACGTAACTGGGTGATTATAAAGATGCTCTGCAGGTGTCTCCGAAGGTGTTTGTTGGGTTGGCATAGATCAAGATTAGGATTTGTCACTCCGAGTACCGGAGAGGTATCTCTGGGCCCTCTCGGTAATGCACATCACTATAAGCCTTGCAAGTAATGTGACTAATGAGTTAGTTGCGGGATGATGCATTACGGAACGATTAAAGAGACTTTCCGGTAACGAGATTGAACTAGGTATGATGATACCGACGATCGAATCTCGGGCAAGTAACATACCGATGACAAAGGGAATGACGTATGTTGTCATTACAGTTTGACCGATAAAGATCTTCGTAGAATATGTAGGAACCAATATGAGCATCCAGGTTCCGCTATTGGTTATTGACCGGAGATGTGTCTCGGTCATGTCTACATAGTTCTCGAACCCGTAGGGTCCGCACGCTTAACGTTCGATGACGGTTTGTATTATGAGTTATGTGTTTTGGTGACCGAAGATTGTTCGGAGTCCCAGATGAGATCACAAACATGACGAGGAGTCTCAAAAGGATCGAGAGGTAAAGATTGAGATCAAGGTGTCAAGCCGGTGACGATGGTGATCACACGGTGCTTTGGAGATGGAGATCAAAGGCACAAGATGATGATGGCCATATCATATCACTTATATTGATTGCATGTGATGTTTATCTTTTATGCATCTTATTTTGCTTAGTACGGCGGTAGCATTATAAGATGATCCCTTACTAAAATTTCAAGGTATAAGTGTTCTCCCTGAGTATGCACCGCTGCGACAGTTCGTCGTGCCGACACACCACGTGATGATCGGGTGTGATAAGCTCTACGTTCACATACAACGGGTGCAAGACAGTTTTGGACGTGGAGAATACTCGGGTTAAACTTGACGAGCCTAGCATATGCAGATATGGCCTCGGAACACTGAGACCGAAAGGTCGAACGTGAATCATAGAGATGTTCACCATTGAAAACTACTCCATCTCACGTGATGATCGGACATGGTTTAGTTGATATGGATCACGTGATCATTTAGATGACTAGAGGGATGTCTATCTAAGTGGGAGTTCTTAAGTTAGATGATTAATTGAACTTAAATTTATCATGAACTTAGTCCTGATAGTTTTTTGCATATCTATGTTGTTGTAGATCAATGGCCCGTGCTACCGTTCCCCTGAATTTTAATGCGTTCCTAGAGAAAGCTAAGTTGAAAGATGATGGTAGCAACTACACGGACTGGGTTCTTAACTTGAGGATTATCCTCATTGATGCACAGAAGAATTACGTCCTGGAAGCACCGCTAGGTGCAAGGCCCGCTGCAGGAGCAACTCCGGACGTTATGAACGTCTGGCAAACTAAAGCTGATGACTACTCGATAGTTCAGTGTGCCATGCTTTACGGCTTACGGGACTTCCAAGACGTTTTGAACGTCATGGAGCATATGAGATGTTCCAACAGTTGAAGTTAATATTTCAAGCAAATGCCTGAGTTGAGAAATATGAAGTCTCCAACAAGTTCTATAGCTGCAAGATGGAGGAGAACAGTTCTGTCAGCGAACACATACTCAAAATTTCTGGGTACCATAACCACTTGACTCAGCTAGGAGTTAATCTTGCTGATGATAGTGTCATTGACAGAGTTCTTCAATCGCTGCCACCAAGCTATAAAGGCTTCGTAATGAACTATAACATGCAAGGGATGGAAAAGACAATTCCCGAGCTCTTCGCGATGCTTAAAGCTGCGGAGGTAGAAATCAAGAAGGAGCATCAAGTGTTGATGGTTAACAATACCACTAGTTTCAAGAAAAAGGGCAAGGGAAGAAGGGGAACTTCAAGAAGAATAGCAAGCAAGTTGCTACTCCCGGGAAGAAGCCCAAGTCTGGACCTAAGCCTGAAATTGAGTGCTTCTACTGCAAAGGGACTGGTCACTGGAAGCGGAACTGCCCCAAGTATTTGGCGGATAAGAAGGATGGCAAAGTGAAAGGTATATTTGATATACATGTTATTGATGTGTACCTTACTAATGCTCGTAGTAGCGCCTGGGTATTTGATACTGGTTCTGTTGCTCATATTTGCAACTCGAAACAGGGGCTACGGATTAAACTAAGATTGGCTAAGGACGAGGTGACGATGCGCGTCGGAAATGGTTCCAAGGTCGATGTGATCGCCGTCGGCACACTACCTCTACATCTACGTTCGGGGTTAGTTTTAGACCTGAATAATTGTTATTTGGTGCCAACGTTGAGCATGAACATTATATCTGGATCTTGTTTGATGCGAGACAATTATTCATTTAAATCAGAGAATAATGGTTGTTCTGTTTGTATGAGTAATATCTTTTATGGTCATGCACCTTTGATGAGCGGTCTATTTTTGTTGAATCTCGATCGTAGTGATACACATATTCACAATATTGAAGCCAAAAGATGCAAAGTTAATAATGATAGTGCAACTTATTTGTGGCACTGCTGTTTAGCTCATATTGGTGTAAAGCACATGAAGAAACTCCATGCTGATGGGCTTTTGGAATCACTTGATTATGAATCACTTGATACTTGCGAACCATGCCTCATGGGAAAGATGACTAAGACTCCGTTCTCCGGAACAATGGAGCGAGCCATTGACTTATTGGAAATAATACATATTGATGTATGCGGTCCGAGGAGTGTTGAGGCTCGCGACGGGTATTGTTATTTTCTGACCCTCACAGATGATTTGAGCATATATGGGTATATCTACTTGATGAAACATAAGTCTGAAACATTTGAAAAATTCAAAGAATTTCAGAATGAAGTGGAAAATCATTGTAACAAGAAAATAAAGTTTCTACGATCTGATCGTGGAGGTGAATATTTGAGTTACGAGTTTGGTCTTCATCTGAAACAATGTGGAATAGTTTCGCAACTCACGCCACCTGGAACACCACAGCATAATGGTGTGTACGAACGTCGTAACCGTACTTTATTAGATATGGTGCGATCTATGATGTCTCTTACCGATTTACCACTATCGTTTTGGGGTTATGCATTAGAGACAGTTGCATTCACGTTAAATAGGGCACCATCTAAATCCATTGAGACGACACCGTATAAACTGTGGTTTGGCAAGAAACCTAAGTTGTCGTTTCTTAAAGTTTGGGGTTGCGATGCTTATGTGAAAAAGCTTCAGCCTGATAAGCTTGAACCCAAATCGGAGAAGTGCGTCTTCATAGGATACCTAAAAGAAATTATTGGGTACACCTTCTATCACAGATCCGAAGGCAAGATCTTCATTGCTAAGAATGGATCCTTTCTAGGGAAGGAGTTTCTCTCGAAAGAAGTGAGTGGGAGGAAAGTAGAACCTGATGAGGTAATTGTACCTTCTCTCGAATTGGAAAGTAGCTCATCACAGAAAACCGTTCCTGTGATGCCTACACCAACTAGAGAGGAAGCTAATGATAATGATCATGAAACTTTAGATCAAGTTACTACCGAACCTTGTAGGTCAACCAGAGCACGTTCCGCACTAGAGTGGTACGGTAATCCTGTTCTGGAAGTCATGTTACTAGACCATGACGAACCTATGAACTATGAGGAAGCGATGATGAGCCCAGATTCCGCAAAATGGCTTGAGGCCATGAAATCTGAGATAGGATCCATGTATGAGGGCAAAGTGTGGACTTTGGTGGACTTGCCCGATGATCGGCAAGCCATTGATAATAAATGGATCTTCAAGAGGAAGATGGACACTGATGGTAGTGTTACTATCTACAATGCTCGACTTGTCGCAAAAGGTTTTCGACAAGTTCAAGGTGTTGACTACGATGAGATTTTCCCACTCCTAGTGATGCTTAAGTATGTCCGAATCATGTTAGCAATTGCCACATTTTATGAAATCCGGCAAATGGATGTCAAAATTGCATTCCTTAATGGATTTCTTGTATATGATGCAACCCAAAGGTTTTGTCAATCCTAAAGGTGCTAACAAAGTATGCAAACTCTAGCGATCCATCTATGGACTGGTGCAAGCATCTCGGAGTTGGAATATACGCTTTGATAAGGTGATCAAAGCATATGGTTTTATACAGACTTATGGTGAAGCCTGTATTTACAAGAAAGTGAGTGGGAGCTCTGTAGCATTTCTGATATTATATGTGGATGACATATTGTTGATTGGAAATGATATAGAATTTCTGGATAGCATAAAAGGATACTTGAATAAGAATTTTTCAATGAAAGACCTCGGTGAAGCTACTTATATATTGGGCATCAAGATCTATAGGGGTAGATCGAGACGCTTAATAAGACTTTCACAAAGCACATACCTTGACAAGATTTTGAAGAAGTTCAAAATGGATCAGTCAAAGAAAGGGTTCTTGCTTGTGTTGCAAGGCGTGAAGTTGAGTAAAACTCAAAGCCAGACCACGGTAGAAGATAGTGAGAGAATGAAAGTCATTCCCTATGCCTCAGCCATATGTTCTATAAAGTATGTCATGTTGTGTACCAGACCTATTGTATACCTTAGCATGAATTTGGTAAGGGAGTACAAGAGTGATCTAGGAGTAGATCACTGGACAGCGGTCAAAATTATCCTTAGAGGACTAAGGAAATATTTCTCGGTTGTGGAGGTGATAAAAGAGTTCGTCGTAAAGAGTTACGTCGATGCAAACTTTGACACCAATCTGGATAACTCTGAGTCTCGATCTAGATACGTATTGAAAGTAGGAGCATTTAGCTAGAGTAGCTCCGTGAAGAGCATTGTAGACATAGAAATTTGCAAAATACATACGGATTTGAATGTGGCAGACCCGTTGACTAAACCTCTCTCACAAGCAAAACATGATCACACCTTAGTACTCTTTGGGTGTTAATCACATGGCGATCTGAACTAGATTACTAACTCTAGTAAACCCTTTGGGTGTTGGTCACATGGCGATGTGAACTATGGGTGTTAATCACATGGTGATGTGAACTATTGGTGTTAAATCACATGGCGATGTGAACTAGATCATTGACTCTAGTGCAAGTGGGAGACTGAAGGAAATATGCCCTAGAGACAATAATAAAGTTGTTATTTTATATTTCCTTATATCATGATAAATGTTTTTTATTCATGCTAGAATTGTATTAACTGGAAACTTGATACATGTGTGGATACATAGACAAAACACCGTGTCCCTAGTAAGCCTCTACTAGATTAGCTCGCTAATCAAAGATGGTTAAGTTTCCTAACCATAGACTTGTGTTGTCATTTGATGAACGGGATCACATCATTAGGAGAATGATGTGATGGACAAGACCCATCCGTTAGCTTAGCATAATGATCGTTAAGTTTTATTGCTATTGCTTTCTTCATGACTTATACATATTCCTCTGACTATGAGATTATGCAACTGCCAAATACCAAGGAACACCTTGTGTGCTATCAAACGTCACAACGTAACTGGGTGATTATAAAGATGCTCTACAGGTGTCTCCGAAGGTGTTTGTTGGGTTGGCATAGATCAAGATTAGGATTTGTCATTCCGAGTATCGGAGAGGTATCTCTGGGCCCTCTCGGTAATGCACATCACTATAAGCCTTGCAAGCAATGTGACTAATGAGTTAGTTGCGGGATGATGCATTATGGAACGAGTAAAGAGACTTGCTGGTAACGAGATTGAACTAGGTATGATGATACCGACGATCGAATCTTAGGCAAGTAACATACCGATGACAAAGGGAATGACGTATGTTGTCATTACGGTTTGACCGATAAAGATCTTCGTAGAATATGTAGGAACCAATATGAGCATCTAGATTCCGCTATTGGTTATTGACCGAAGATGTGTCTCGTTCATGTCTACATAGTTCTCGAACCAGTAGGGTCCGCACGCTTAACGTTCGATGACGATTTGTATTATGAGTTATGTGTTTTGGTGACCGAAGATTGTTCGGAGTCCCAGATGAGATCACAGACATGACGAGGAGTCTCGAAATGATCGAGAGGTAAAGATTGATATATTGGACGATAGTATTTGGACACCGGAATGGTTTCAGGATGTTTCGTATATTTATCGGAGTACCGAGGGGTTACCGTAACCCCCCGGGGGAAGTCATGGGCCTCATGGGCCATGGGAGAGAGAGGGGACAACCAACAAGGGGTGGCCGCCCCATCCCGTGGGAGTCCGAATTGGACTAGGGGAGGGGGCGGCGCCCCCGTTTCCCTCTCCTACTCCCTCTCCCTTTTCCCCTTTCCCACTCCGTAGAATGAACGGGGAATCCTGCTAGGACTAGGAGTCGTAGTAGGACTCCCCCCCATGGTGCGCCCCTCTAGGCAGGCCGCCTCCTCCCCTCCTCCTTTATATACGGGGGCAGGGGCACCCCCAAAGCACGACAGGTATTCTCTTAGCCGTGTGCGATGCCCCCACCGCAGTTTACTCCTCTGGTCATAGCGTCGTAGTGCTTAGGCGAAGCCCTGCGCGTATCACATCACCATCCCCGTCACCACGCCATCGTGCTGACGAAACTCTCCCTCGACCATCTGCTGGATAAATAGTTCGAGGGACGTCATCGAGCTGAACGTGTGCTAAAGCCGTACGTTGGGTACTAGATCGGTTGGATCGTGAAGACGTTCGACTACATCAACCGCGTTAACCTAACACTTCCGCTTTCGGTCTACGAGGGTACGTGGACATACTCTCCCCCTCTCGTTGCCATGCATCTCCTAGATAGATCTTGCGTGATCATAGGATTTTTTTTTGAAACTGCATGCTACGGTCCCCAACAGGCTTTGCCATAAATATCATGGCAGCTCTATATGATCATGCAAAGCAATATGACGAATGAATGCTCAAGTCATTTGAATAGTAACGATGGTAGTTGCATGGCAATATATCTCAGAATGGCTATGAAAATGCCATGATAGGTAGGCATGGTGGCTGTTTTGAGGAATGATATAATGAGGCTTATATGTGAATGAGTGTGTTATTTCACAGAATTTGGATACACTGGAGAAGTTTCACCATGTCTCGAGGTGAGGAAAATGAACGGTAGCAAAGAGGCTAGCAAAAATATGGATAAGTGAAGTGCTTATAGTCTAAAAACTCACATTAGTCATAAAGAACGCAAATACTTATTACCAAAGCCTATTAGCCCTCAAAGCAAAGCACAACTTGCATGACCCTAGGGATGAGGTTGGGAGGAGTTAACCATCGCGCCCCCGATTCCAAGAACACAAAGGATATCAATTAAGGATAAATCATCCTCCAACTTCCTCACATGCCAAGGCTTACACTTTCATGAATATGCACTCACAAACTTTAACACAAATATTCTTACTAAACCAAAACCATTTACCAATACACCTACATGTCACCATCTCAATATTGCAAAACTATTGCAAGGACTCAAATGCATCACATTTAGTGATGTACAAGTTCATGCAAGTTTTTATTATACCACCGTTGTATATATCATTTTTGGACCAAAAATATAACTCGTGGAAATTACCACTTCCTATTTATCTCTCAAAAGGATATAAGTGAAGCAAGAGAGTGCAAATAATTTCTCTGAAATATAACGCCATGCTCAAGCAAGTATCAGTGAAGAACATGAGCAATTGCCTCAACTCAAAAGATATAAGTGAAGAACAATGAGCATTCTATAAATTTAAGATGAATGTGTGTTTGTCATAATAAATGTGTCTAGGAAAGGATGATTTTGAAGGTGAGCAAAAAAAAACAAAAATGCTCCAAGCAAAACACATATCATGTGGCGATAAAAATATAGCTCCAAGTGAAGTTACCGGTAGATTGAAGACGAAAGAGAGGATGCTTCCGGGGCATCCCCAAGCTCAGACACTTGATTCTTCCTTGAATATTACCTTGGGGTACCTTGGGCATCCCCAACCTTAGGATCTTGCTGCTCCTTATTCTCTTTCCATTGTCATCTCACCCAAAACTTGAAAAACTTCGGCACACAAAACTTAACGAAACTCGTGAGATAGGTTAGTATAATAAAATAAATCAACTACTTTGGTACTGGCAAGACAAGATTTATAATTGTTCCCATGTAATGCCTACTAAATTATATCATTTATACAATTTGTAGCCCCCAATATAAGCCGTAGAAACTTTAAAAGAATCAAACTATGCAATAAAAACAAACTTTAATAAAGATCTAAATTTTTCTCATACTTATGGAACTCTAAAATTTCTAAAAATTTAAGGCCATGTAGACAATTTGCATATAAGTACTGTCTAAACAATTGTTCACTTTCCAGTACAACATGACACTTCATATACTAGACGCAAAAGTTCTCTGTTTCTGCACAGAACCAAATAAACAAGCATCCAAATCACCCTAAAGGCTTTACTTGGCACAAAAACAAAATAAAATATACAGACACAATTACGACAGTGGAAATAATCATGTAGACACACTGGAAGCAAAAAGGGAAAATAAATATAACTATTGGGTTACATTCCAACAAGCGATATTGTTTAATGCCTGTAGCTAGGCATAATGCAAGATATCATGTATTATCGTCTTTCAAAGTTATACCTGTTGGGAAACGTTGCATGGAAAACAAAAAAAATCTACGCACACGCAAGATCTATCCATGGAAATTCATAGCAACGAGAGGGAGAGTGTGTCTACGTACCCTCGTAGACCGTAAGCGGAAGCGTTTGTTAACGCGGTTGATGTAGTCGAACTTCTTCGCGCTCCAACCGATCGAGTAACGAACGTACGACACCTAAACGTTCAGCTCGGTGACGTCCACGCCTTCTTGGTCCAGCAATACAGCGAGGTAGTGGATGAGTTCTGGCAGCACGATGACATGGTGACGGTGTTGGTGATGCTATTTCCACAGGGCTTCGCCTAAGCACTGCGAAAATATGACCGAGGGTGTAAACGGTGGAGGAGGCCGCCGCACACGGCTAAGACAATGTTGTGTCGTGGTTGTGCTAGGCGCCCACCTCCCACATATATATAGGTGGGGTGAGAGGGGAGAGGCCAAGGGGCGCCCCAAGTAGGGACGCATCCTACTTGGGGACTTCCCCAAGCCACGCCCCGCCCACCCTTCCATATATGAGTGCAGGAGGAAGGCAAGAGGAGGAGGCGCCCCCTTCCTTTCTCTCACGAGGAGGGAAAGGCAGGAGGGGCCACCCCTCCCCTTTCATTCACCTAGGGCCGGCCAGTCATGTAGAGGGGTGCACCAGCCCCTAGTGGGCTGGTCTGTCCCCTCCTTTGGTCCATTAAGCCCATACACTTACCGGGGTTGTCCGAAACCCCTTCCAGTGACCCGATGACTAACAGGTGCACTCCGAAACTATTCCAGTGTTCGAATACCATCGTCATATATATCAGTCTTTACCTCTCGATCATTTCGAGACTCCTCGTCATGTCCGTGATCTCATCCGGGACTCCGAACAAAATTTGGTCACCAAATCATATAACTCATATAACACTATATTGTCAGCGAACGTTAAGCGTGCGGACACTACGGGTTCGAGAACTATGTAGACATGACCGATACACCTCTCCGGTAAATAACCAATAGCAGAACCTGGATGCCCATATTGGCTCCTACATATTCTACGAAGATCTTTATCGGTCAAACTTTCTGACAACATACGTAATTCCTTTTGTCCATTGGTATGTTACTTGCCCGAGATTCGATCGTCGGTATCTTCATACCTAGTTCAATCTCATTACCGGTATGTCTCTTTACTCATTCTGCAATACATCATCTTGCAACTAACTCTTTAGTCACTTTGCTTGCAAGGCTTCTTATGATGTGTATTACCGAGAGGGACCCGAGATACCTCTCCGATACTTGGAGTGACAAATCCTAATCTCGATCTATGCCAACTCAACAAACACTTTTGGAGATACCTGTAGAGCATCTTTATGATCACTCAGTCACATTATGATGTTTGATAGCACACAAGGTATTCCTCCGGTATCTCGGAGTTGCATAATCTCATAGTCGAAGGAATATGTATTTGACATTAAGAAAACAATAGCAATAAACTGAACGATCAATATGCTAAGCTAACGGATGGGTCTTGTCCATCACATCATTCTACTAATGATGTGATCCCGTTATCAAATGACAACACATGTCTATGGTTAGGAAACCTTAACCATCTTTGATCAATGAGCTAGTCTAGTAGAGGCTTACTAGGGACACGGTATTTGTTTATGTATTCACTCATGTATTTAAGTTTTCGATCAATACAATTGTAGCATGAATAATAAACCTTTATCATGAATAAGGAAATATAAAATAACAACTTTATTATTGCCTCTAGGGCATATTTCCTTCAATACCATACGTATCTCTGATGATAGATTCATAAGGAGGTTTAATATTCTATCTAGAGAAATGTTCCATACCTTCTTAATTGGAACCATATGTTACCCTCCTTCATGTCAATTATTGCACCTATAGTTCTAACAAATGGTCTCTCTAGTATAATTGGACATCACAAATTACATTAAATATTAAGAAAAATAAATTCTTCAGGCATATAATTTCTATAAGCAGTTATAGGAACATCATTCACTCTACCTATAGGCTTTTTAAAGGTGGAATCCGCTAGATGCAAATTTGAAGAACAATCATTCATGTTGGTGAAACCGAGAACATCATAAGAGATTTTGGCATAGTAGAAACACTAGCTCCTAGATCAGACACAACATTGCACTCATAATATTTTATTTTAACCTTAATGGTAGGTTCCCATTAATCATGCAACTTTCTAGGAATAGAAACTTCTAGTTCAAGTATTTCCTCATGGGTTTTGATAAGAGCTTATACAATATGTTTTGTAAAATCTTTATTTTGCTCATAAGCATCGGATGAATTAATCATGGATTGAAGCAAGGAAATACATTTAGTAAGGGAATAGCTATCATAATTAACATGCTTGTAATCCAAAGTAGTGGGAACATCACTACCTAAAGTTTTAACCTCTTCAAACCCACTTTTATCATTATTACTAACAAGAGCATCACCCTTCGAATAATTGGGACGCCTTTTAACTAAAGTTGACTCTTCTTCAATCCCATAATTATCAACTTTAATATTCCTAAACAAAGATTCAATAGTTGACACACCAATAGATTCAATAGTTAGCTAGAAAATGCAATTCAGCCTCTTTTTCCTGTCGTTCTCTTCTAGCTCTTAGCATCTCAATCATTTTCCTATTGTAATCAATGGAGATTTGGATGGAATTTAGAGATTTAGACATTTCGTCCTTATTAGGTGGCAAAATTTTAATTGTAAGAATTTCCATATCATGCACAAGTCTATCCTTGTTTCTAGACATATCATCCAACTCGGTTTTTCCTAAACCAAAACATTTATTTTTTGTTGCGAACTAATAAATGCTTGGGTTTTATCATTTATGCCACTTGTTATGTCTCACTACTCAATTATGCCACTAGGAATTTCAACTGCTCAAAAATGCAATTGCTTCGTTAGGCGCATGCTTAGAAATTCCACTAGACACCATTATTGTCAGCTCAAATCTCGATTTTCATGATGACAAAAGTACCTATTGAACAACATGTCAGCTCTCCCTCTATCTCACTATGATAAAGTGTGGGTCCCACTTGATCCCAGCGACGTTCTTATTTTCCTCTAAAATTATCCGCTTGCTTACTCCTGACAAGTGGGGCCCATACTTATCATTGTGAGATAGAGAGAGCGAGGATGTGGGTCTAGGGGTATTTTTGTCATATAACATGGTAAATAGTTTTGACCTGACAATAACAATGTCTAATGGCATTTTTGAGCAAACATCTAATGGAACAATGACATTTTTGAGATATCTGATGGCATTTTTGAAGGAAATATGCCCTAGAGGCAATAATAAAGTTGTTATTTTATATTTCCTTATTCATGATAAATGTTTATTATTCAAGCTAGAATTGTGTTGATCGAAAACCTTAATACATGTGTGAATACATAGGCAAATACCGTCTCCCTAGTGAGCCTCTACTTGGCTAGCTCGTTGATCGAAGATGGTTAAGGTTTCCTAACCATAGACATGAGTTGTCATTTGATAATGGGATCACATCATTTGGAGAATGATGTGATGGACAAGACCCATCCCTTAGCTTAGCATAATGATCGTTCAGTTTTATTGCTATTGCTTTCTTCATGCCAAATACATATTCCTTCGACTATGAGATTATGCAACTCCTAGATACCGGAGGAATGCCTTGTGTGCTATCAAATGTCACAACGTAACTAGGTGATCATAAAGATGCTCTACAGGTATCTCCGAAGGTGTTTGTTGGGTTGGCATAAATCGAGATTAGGATTTGTCATTCTGAGTATCGGAGAGGTATCTCTGGGCCCTCTCGGTAATCGACATCATAAGAAGCCTTGAAAGTGACTAATGAGTTAGTTACATATGATGTATTGCGGAACAAGTAAGCAGACTTGCGGGTAACGAGATTGAACTAGGTATGCAGATACCGATGATCGAATCTCGGGCAAGTAACATACTGATAGACAAAGGGAATAACGTATGTTGTCAGAACGGTTCGACCGATAAAGATCTTCGTAGAATATGTAGGAGCCAATATGAGCATCCAGGTTCCGCTATTGGTTATTGACCGGAGAGGTGTCTCGGTCATGTCTACATAGTTCTCGAACCTGTCGGGTCCGCACGCTTAACGTTCGATGACGATATAGTATTATATGAATTATGTGATTTGGTGATCGAATGTTGTTAGGAGTCCCGGATGAGATCACGGACATCACAAGGAGTCTCTAAATGGTCAATAGGTAAAGATTGATATATAGGACGATGTTATTCGGACACCCGAAGTGTTCTGGAGGGTACCGGGTACATATCGGGTCACGGGAAGGGGTTCCGGGCACCCCCGGCAAAAGATATGGGCCTTATGGGCCAAGAGGGGAAACACACCAGCCACAAGGGGCTGGTGCGCCCCCCATATGGTTCGGCCTAAGTGTTGAAGGAAAAGGGGAGGAGGAAAGGAAAGAGAGGGAATTGGATTCCCCCTTCCTTCCCCCTCTCCCCTCTTTCCTTCCCTCTTCCGTATACAAGGAAAGGGGGCGCAGGGCAAGGCAGGGCCTCTAGGAGGCGACGGCCAAGCCCTAGGGCGCCCTGGCTGCCTCCCCTCCCCTCCCACCTATATATATGTGGGGAGGGGGCTCCTCACAAGCACACACCAACAATTGTTAGCCGCGTGTGGCGCCCCCCCTCCACAGCTTACGCCTACGGTCATATCTTCGTAGTGCTTAGGCGAAGCCCTGCGCGGATCACTTCACCATCATCGTCACCACACCGTCGTGCTGACGGAACTCATCTACTTCCTCGACACTTTGCTGGATCAAGAGTTCGAGGGACGTCATCGAGCTGAACATGTGCAGAACTCAGAGGTGCCGTGCGTACGGTACTTGATCGGTCGGAGCGAGAAGAAGTTCGACCACATCAACCGTGTTGTCAAACGCTTCCACTTTTGGTCTACGAGGGTACATAGACACACACTCCCCCTCTCATTGCTATGTGATGACCCACAAATATAGGGGATCTATCATAGTCCTTTTGATAAGTAAGAGTGTCGAACCCAACGAGGAGCAGAAGGAAGTGATAAGCGGTTTTCAGCAAGGTATTCTCTGCAAGCACTGAAATTATAGGTAACAGATAGTTTTGTGATAAGATAATTTTAACGAGCAACAAGTAACAAAAGTAAGTAAATAAAGTGTAGCAAGGTGTCCCAATCCTTTTTGTAGCAAAGGACAAGCCTGGACAAACTCTTATATAGAGAAAAGCGCTCCCGAGGACACATGGGAATTATCGTCAAGCTAGTTTTCATCACGTTCATATGATTCGCGTTCGGTACTTTTATAATTTGATATGTGGGTGGACCAGTGCTTGGGTTCTGTCCTTACTTGGACAAGCATCGCACTTATGATTAACCCCTATTGCAAGCATCCGCAACTACAAAAGAAGTATTAAGGTAAACCTAACCATAGCATGAAACATATGGATCCAAATCAGCCCCTTACGAAGCAACGCATAAACTAGGGTTTAAGCTTCTGTCACTCTAGCAACCCATCATCTACTTATTACTTCCCAATGCCTTCCTCTAGGCCCAAATAATGGTGAAGTGTCCTGTAGTCGACGTTCACATAACACCACTAGAGGAGAGACAACATACATCTCATAAAAATATCGAACGAATACCAAATTCACATGGCTACTAATAGCAAGACTTCTCCCATGTCCTCAGGAACAAACGTAACTACTCACAAAGCATATTCATGTTCATAATCAGAGGGGTATTAATATGCATAAAGGATTTGAACATATGATCTTCCACCAAATAAACCAACTAGCATCAACTACAAGGAGTAATCAACACTACTAGCAACCTACAGGTACCCAGACTTAGAGACAAGAATTGGATACAAGAGATGAACTAGGGTTTGAGAGGAGATGGTGCCGGTGAAGATGTTGATGGAGATTGCCCCTCTCCCGATGAGAGGAGCGTTGGTGATGACGATGGCGATGATTTCCCCCTCCCGGAGGGAAGTGTCCCCGGCAGAACAGCTCCAGCGGAGCCCTAGATTGGTTCCGCCAAGGTTCCGCCTCGTGGCGGCGGAGTCTCGTCCCGAAAGCTTGCTTATGATTTTTCTTCGGACGAAAGACTTCATATAGCAGAAGATGGGCACCGGAGGGCCACCAGGGGGCCCACTCGGCAGAGGGGCGCGCCCAGGGGTGTAGGGCGCGCCCCCCACCCACGTGGCCAGGGTGTGGGCCCCCTATTGTATTTTCTTCGCTCAGTATTTTTATTATTTCCAAAAATAACTTCCGTGGAGTTTCAGGACTTTTGGAGTTGTGCAGAATAGGTCTCTAATATTTGCTCCTTTTCCAGCCCAGAATTCCAGCTGCCGGCATTCTCCCTCCTTATGTAAACCTTGTAAAATAAGGGAGAATAGGCATAAGTATTGTGACATAATGTGTAATAACAGCCCATAATGCAATAAATATCGATATAAAAGCATGATGCAAAATGGACGTATCAACTCCCCCAAGCTTAGACCTTGCTTGTCCTCAAGCGGAAGCCGATAACGATAAATATGTCCACATGTTTAGAGGTAGAGGTGTCGATAAAATAAAATACGAACATGAGGGCATCATGATCATTCTTAAAACAGCAACATATATGGATATTGTCATATGATTTCTTATGTTCAAGTAATAATCTATTCACAACGTCAAGTATGAATCAGAAACTTTATTGAGAACTAACAAACTATAATCTCAGTCATTGAAGCAATTGCAATTTATCATAACATCGGAAAGAGTCTATGTCAGAGCTTTTCAGCAAGCCCACATACTCAACTATCATTTAGTCTTTCACAATTGCTAACACTCACACAATACTTGTGGTTACGGAGTTTTAATCGGACACAGAGAAAGATAGGGGCTTATACTTTCGCCTCCCAACCTTTTACCTCAAGGGTAAGGTCAACAATAATAGTTCATGCTAACTTACATCCAATTAGATATATATGTCAGGATCTTTCCAACACACTGTGCTTGCCAAAGGATAAAATGTAAAAAGGAAAGGTGAAGATCACCATGACTCTTGCATAAGGTAGAAGATAAAAGTAAAAGATAGGCCCTTCGCAGAGGGAAGCAGAGGTTGCCATGCGCTTTCAGGGTTGGATGCACAAAATCTTAATGCGAAAGAACGTCACTTTATATTGCTACTTGTGATATGGACCTTTATTATGCAGTCCGTCGCTTTTATTTCTTCCACATCACAAGATCGTATAAAGCTTATTTCCTCCACACTAATCAATCGTACATATTTAGAGAGCAATTTTTATTGCTTGCACCGATGACAACTTACTTGAAGGATCTTACTCAATACATAGGTAGATATGGTGGACTCTCATGGCAAAACTGGGTTTAAGGGTATTTGGAAGCACAAGTAGTATCTCTACTTGGTGCAAAGAATTTGGCTAGCATGAGGGGGAAAGGCAAACTCAACATGTTGGATGATCCATGACAATATACTTTATCTCAGATATAAGAAAACATAACCCATTACGTTGTCTTCCTTGTCTAACATCAACTCTTTAGCATGTCATATTTTAATGAGTGCTTACAATCATAAAAGATGTCCAAGATAGTATATTTATATGTGAAACCTCTCTTTCTTTATTACTTCCTATTAATTGCAACGATGACCAAAGCTATGTTTGTCAACTCTCAACAACTTTTAATCATCATACTCTTTCTATGTGAAGTCATTACTCTCCATAAGATCAATATGATCTCTTTGTTTCTTTTTGTTCTTTTCTCTTTCTTTTATTCACTCAAGATCATAGCAAAATAATCAAGCCCTTGACTCAACACTAATCTTTATTATATAGCTCACGGACTCGATTACATAGAGGGATCATAAAGCAAAATTCAAAACTAGATCATACCAAAAACTTTATTCTACTAGATCAAGATATTACTAAAAGGATCGAACTATGAAAAAAGGTAAAGATAGGAGTGTGATGGTGATACGATACCGGGGCACCTCCCCCAAGCTTGGCAGTTGCCAAGGGGAGTGCCCGTACCCATGTGATTATGTCTCCTTCCTCGGAAGTGGTGGTGATGGGGTTGTTGATGAAGTAGGCTTGTCGTCCATCTTCCAAGGCATGGGCTCCCCATCATGGAAGGATGATCGAGTCTCCGGGATCCTCAAATCTGCAGCCAAACTCATTCTCTTGAATCTATATTCATACTCACAGTTTTGGTTTTGCAGGTCATAGATTTGGGCTTGGAGGTGCTCGATTTTCTCGTGGGGCTTGAAGATGGCCTTGTCGGTGTCAAAACCGGCGGATCTCGGGTAGGGGGTCCCAAACTATGCGTCTAAGGCGGATGGTAACAGGAGGCGGGGGCCCAATGTTTATCCAGGTTCGGGCCCTCTCGATGGAGGTAATACCCTACTTCCTGCTTGATTGGTCTTAATGATATGAGTATTACAAGAGTTGATCTACCACGAGATCGTAGAGGCTAAACCCTAGAAGCTAGCCTATGATTATGATTGTTGTTGTCCTACGGACTAAACCCTCTGGTTTATATAGACACCGGAGGAGGCTAGGGTTACACAGAGTCGGTTACAAGGGAGGAGATCTACATATCCGAATTGCCAAGCTTGCCTTCCACGCAAAGGAGAGTCCCACCCGGACACGGGACGAAGTCTTCAATCTTGTATCCTCATAGTCCAACAGTCCGGCCAAAGTATATAGTCCGGCTGTCCGAGGACCCCCTAATCCAGGACTCCCTCAGTAGCCCCTGAACCAGGCTTCAATGACGATGAGTCCGGCGCGCAGATTGTCTTCGACATTGCAAGGTGGGTTCTTCTCCAAATCCTGAGTACCTGTCGAGTAGTGTCCGGCTTCCCATGAATGTTGCCCTCCTCGTCTTCTACGCCTAATAATGGCTATCTTCCATGTGTCGAGCGAATGCGAGAAGTCGGGGCATTTTTACATTTGCCACCCTAACAATGTGAGTAAATCGTCTATTTAAAGAGCCGGGGATCCTCAGATCCAGATCACACCATCCTCCCACAGCGAGTATCCATCGGAGCGCGCCCGGAAAAGCCCATCCCATCATGGCCGGCCATCACAGCTCCTCCTCTCGCTCCCGTAGCACTAAGCCAGGCGATTGGGAGAAGTGTTCCGTCCCCCATAGCCAATTAGTAGAGTTACAGACCCAGGGGTTTCTCCCTCCTGCGTATATGGTCCCCGTCCGAGCCGGACTAGCCACTTACAATGGCGGGGAGCAAGCGGAGAGCTTTCCCAACCCATCCATGGGGGAGCGGGTATGCCTTGTCCCTTACTTATTAAGGGGACTCGGATTTCCAATCCATCCATTCCTCCGCCGGCTCCTGGAGCTCTACGGCCTCCAGCTGCATAACTTTACTCCCGCCTCCATATTACACATCGCTGGCTACGTCGCCTTTTGCGAGCTGTTTCTGGGCTGCGAAGCTCATTTCGAGCTATGGAAGAGGCTATTCTGCCTCGTACCCCGTACACAGGAGGGGTCAATATATCAAGTGGGCGGAGCCGAAATATGGCGCATCGCCGGGACCGGATACCTGTTCGGTACTCCGAAGAAGACATCCAAAGACTGGCCTTCGGAGTGGTTTTATATGGAGGACGTCCCCCTTCCGGACCCTATTCGGATGGGCCTTCCTGAGTTTAATAACGCCCCTTTGAAGAAACGCCGCAGCTGGCGCCCTCGAAGCCCCCAGGAGGAAGATAACAGAGAGGTACTTTACCTAATGGGCCAGATAAAAACGCTGGCCAAATCAGGACTGACAATAATCGAGGTTATGTCAATATGTATAATGCAGGGGGTGCAGCCACTTCAATATCGGGGACAACCCATGTGGCACTTCAATGGAGAAGACGATGCCACCCGCTGCGGTCGTAAAGGCCCGGACTCCGCCGCTGTTCTAGCGAAAATACTGTCCGATTTATATAAAGGAGAGGAAGAGGAGTTCATCCGCATTAAGCCACGGGATGGATTCTCCATGTACAACCCCCCAAACTGGGTGAGCTGCTACTTTTTACTCCAGACCTTCCCACATTCTTCGTCATAAATATTTACCTTGCTATTTCATAGTAGGAACTGCGAAAAGCTGTGAGGGAGGTCCACAACCCGTCTCCACAGCCAAAGGACCCTGACCGGGCCCTCGACCCTGGACTCGAAGAAGATTCGAACATATTTGTGGAGCTTATCGACAGGACATTCTATCAGTTAAGCTGCGACAGTGCCTTGGTGGCCATCATAGCAGATTATCCTGGACTGCTCCCTGCATCGCATGTAAGTAAAACCAGAGTCCCAACATCCGAGAAGGATCCCTTTTTTGCACTTCACCCACCGCACACATATGGTGTCTTATAGGGAAGGCCCTCGGGACGCCATGCCGAACCCATGGTGACTCACCAACAAGGGGCACCGAAGCCCGGTAGGCTTAAAAGGAAGGCGGTCAGGACTGAGATGCCGTCGCAAAGGTATGAAAAAGAACCCTGCTCCGTGGTTGTCGTTTTTAAAATATAATAACGTCCATGGTTCCTGCCAGGAAAAACGCTCGCCGGACCGTATCCAGAGAGCCTGCCGGCCAATCCTCCACCAGCCGGGCTCCAGAGCCGGACTTAGAGGCAGATGCTAACGTGGGGATAACACCGGATGTTCCTCCTACAGAGGATGCGGATGGGCTGTCCGCTATGAATTCCGAAGTGGAGAGTGCCATGAATCACAGGCGTCGCCGGGCCGTACTCCACGACCCTGGTTTCTCTGAAGAGGCGTTCGATGCCTTCAACTCAGGAGACGCGTACATCCGAGCTGCTCAAAATGGTCTTGCCAGAGCCACGGACTAGTATGTAAAGGATATACGGGTAAGAAAATATGATAATTATGGATATCAGTAGCCCCTGAGACTTGAAACAGTTGGCACAACTGATTTAAGGATCATTATTTGCGTAGGTTCTTAGGGAGAAGAATACCCAGTTGTCTCAAGAGCTGGAGGAGTGCAAAGCCCAACTACGGGCCGCAGTTGCCGCAATGAAGGAGTCCAAGAAGGCCCCATCTGGTAACACTTGTTCCTATCGAAAAGAATGACATATACCAGTTAGTATTCGGCATGCATGCAAATCTAACAATAGATTCTGCAGTTGATCCTGGAGTGAATCCAAAGGTCGTGCGAGGGGATGAGCAACATGCTCAACGACAGCTAGAGGCTGGCGAGCACGTGCTTACGCGGGTTAGGAGGGAGAAAAAAGATCTCCAAGATGCCAATACCCGGCTGGGTGTTGAACTGAAAGATGTTCGGGCCCAGCTAGCTGACTCCGTAAAGGAGAATAAGGAGCTTCGATGCGGCATTTTTAGTAAGTGCTTGAACGAACTTTTATAGAGTTCGGCGAAGAAACCGGCTAACAGAGTTATATCTGTAGGTATGCTGACGGGTCGTCCCGGAGAGGAGATGCCCGGGTCTGCGAGTGATCTTCTGGCAGAGCTCTCACAACTGCACGAACAAGTTCGGCAGGTGATGCAGGGCATTGCCCAGGCCTTGTGGCCATCTGCCTCCCTGCCAGGAGGCATGGGGGAGCTCGTAGAGATGCTCAAGGGAGTGCGGCGGCGCTTCTGATTATGGAAGATATTTGCCTGCCGACAAGGTGCAAGGGAAGCCTGGGCCATTGTGAAGACTCGATATACCAAGGCTGACCCGAACCACATAGCTGAGGTCGGACCTGTGGGGTCTGACGGGAAAGAGATCCCCATCAGTTTGGTGTATGACCAGGTAAAATTAGCCGCAAAGTATTCCCAACAGGATTATAGGCTAGACAGCCTGTTGGATGGTATAGAAGAAGAATTTAGTCAGTCTAAGTGACTGTGTACTTCAAGTGACATATATTGTCCCTAGCCGGATTGTAAATCATTTGTCATGGCGGACCTTTTCGCTTCAACCTCCGGACTCGACAGTCCGGAGTGTATCCGAATACCCACTCAGTTATGTAAAAACCGGGGTACGCGTGGAAACCAGGCGTAGGGGTCATAAGTGCTTGAATAGACAAGTACCCAACTAGCTATGTTATATTACATGGATAGTAAGAAACATCTTCTAGGGAGAATAGTTCTGTTAAGGGTTCCTTTCCCTGGGTACGCATGCATTAATGTGCATGTCCGAAATGTGAAAAGAGACGCAGGATATAAACATCTGGGGGCATGTATTGTAATAAGTAAAAGTCATCTTTTGTTCACCGACTGAATATTCCCTTAAGAACGCTAGCTTTCGGCTTCACCCAGTCCGAGGTAGACATCCGGCTGACCCGGTAGTAACACTCACAGAGGTGCTCCCCTTATGCCCTAGCCGAATTAACGGGAACGTAGGGCATAAACACAAGAGCCAGGCAACCCAGCTTGGCCAAAACTTAAGTCATATCGATGCATATAATGGCGAAGAAAAGGTACATGTGGAAAAGTAACACATGTGCAGGGGGCATAGAGCCCGGAACATAATTATATTAAACTTCTGTATAAGAAGCCCCCATGTATAATGAGCACGCCTGGCGCGTCAAGATTGTGTAGTCAAGACACATTTTAACCTTTTAAGGCCGTGAAGAAAAAGGGAAGAAAGAAAGAAAGAAAGACAGATAGCGGATATATATATATATAAAGGGGACGGAAGTAAGGAGACGAACACAGAGTCCGGCACTAGGCGTAGAACCTTCGGAGTCTGGTCGCGTTCCATGGGTTTGGCTCGAGTCGATTATCCGATGCATCCCGCAGATGGTACACTCCACCGGTTAGAACTTTGTCAATAACGAAGGGACCTTCCCATTTGGGCTTGAGCTTGTCCTTTTTCTTCTCTGGGAGGCGTAGAACGAGTTCGCCAACGTTATAAGTTTTGGCCCGTACTTCTCTGCTTTGATACCGTCGAGCCTGTTGCTGATAGAATGCGGAGCGGGCTTTTGCCACGTCACGCTCCTCCTCCAGGGCGTCCAAACTATCCTGCCGATCAAGCTCGGGTTCTTTCTCTTCGTACATGCGCACTCGAGGTGAGTCATGAATGATGTCGTAGGGCAGTACCTCCTCTGCGCTGTACACCATAAAAAAGGTCTGTATCCGGTAGTGCGATTCGGCGTGGTCCGCAGCCCCCATAGTACGGAGTCGAGCTCCTCAACCCAGTGCGTATCTGATTCCTTCAAAGATCGCACTAATCTGGGTTTAATGCCACTCATAATAAGACCATTTGCTCGCTCGACTTGACCATTTGTTTGGGGGTGATAGACGGAGGCATAATCGAGCTTAATGCCCATGTTGCCGCACCAAGTTTTTACCTCATCGGCTGTAAAGTTCGAGCCGTTATCGGTGATGATGCTGTGGGGGACACCGTAACGGTGTACAACCCCGGATATGAAGTCTATCACTGGTCCGGACTCAGCCGTTTTAACTGGTTTGGCTTCTACCCATTTGGTGAATTTATCCACCATGACCAATAGGTACTTTTTCTTATGGCTTCCTCCTTTAAGGGGTCCGACCATATCAAGCCCCCAGACCACAAAGGGCCAAGTAATGGGGATTGTTTGGAGAGCGGTAGGTGGCATATGGCTTTGGTTTGCAAAAAGCTGGCAACCGACGCAATGTTGGACGAGGTCCTGTGTGTCTGATCGGGCCGTCGACCAGTAGAAACCTGTACGGAAGGCCTTGCTTACAAGGGCCCGAGCTGCGGCGTGGTGGCCGCCGAGTCCAGCATGAATTTCTTCCAAAAGTTGCCGTCCTTCCTCTTCGGAGATGCACCTTTGAAGTACTCCGGTAGCGCTTTTCTTATAAAGCTCTCCCTCGTGGACCTTGTAGGCTTTAGACCGCCGCACAATGCAACGTGCCTCGTTTGGGTCCTCAGGGAGTTCTTGCCTAGTTAGGTAAGCCAAGAAGGGTTCTGTCCACGGGGCGATGACAGCCATAATCACGTGGGTCGGAGGTGTTATTTCGGTGGCGGAGCCTCTGATTACGTCAGAGTGTTCCGGATCTGGCGTTGTGGCGGGATCCGGATTGTTGTTGCCGGTCTCCCCTTCCCACACCACGGATGGCTTAAACAGCCTTTCCAAGAAGATATTAGGTGGGACAGGTTCGCGCTTAGCGCCGATGCGGGCGAGGATATCCGCCGCTTGATTGTTTTCTCGGACCACATGGTGGAATTCGAGCCCCTCGAACCGAGCTGACATTTTGAGGACGACGTTGCGGTAAGCCGCCATTTTTGGGTCCTTGGCGTCAAAGTCTCCATTTATTTGAGATATTGCGAGGTTCGAATCCCCACGCACCTCTAGGCGTTGAATGCCCATGGAGACTGCCATCCGGAGACCATGCAACAGGGCCTCATATTCTGCTGCATTGTTGGAGTCTGTGTATAATATTTGGAGTACGTATTGGACTGTATCTCCGGTGGGGGATGTCAGGACGACGCCTGCCCCTAGACCAGCCAGCATCTTAGAGCCAAGTGCATGATCCAATTGGAGTGTGCGCCATACTCTTTAGGGAGTTTGGCTTCTGTCCATTCGGCGATGAAATCAGCCAGTACTTGCGACTTAATGGCTCGCCGTGGTTTGTATGTTATGTCGAACGGGAGGAGCTCAATAGCCCATTTAGCAATCCGGCCCGTGGCATCGCGGTTATTTATTATGTCGTTGAGTGGTACTTCAGAGGCCACCATAATTGAACACTCTTGAAAGTAGTGTCATAGTTTTCGAGATGCCATGAAGACCGCGTATGCTATCTTTTGATAATGTGGGTACCGTGATTTGCATGGAGCGAGGACAGTGGATACGTAGTATACTGGCTTTTGAAGCGGGAACTTATGTTCGTCCGTCTCTCGTTCGACGACGAGCACTGCGCTTACAACCTGGTGTGTTGCCGCTACATATAACATCATTGGTTCGCCGATATTTGGCGCAGCCAAGATTGGGTTGCTGGCCAAGAGAGCTTTCATTTCTTCCAATCCGGCCGTGGCCGCATCCGTCCACTCGAAGTGTTCGGTGCGCCGAAGAAGGCGATAGAGAGGTAATGCCTTTTCTCCCAATCGGGAGATAAAGCGGCTTAAGGCAGCCACGCATCCGGTTAATTTCTGGATTTGCTTGAGGTCTGTTGGGATAGCCAACTGTGACAGAGCTCGGATTTTAGCCGGATTTGCTTCAATTCCTCTATTGGAAACGATGAAGCCCAAGAGCTTTCCGGCGGGCACGCCGAAAACGCATTTTTCCGGATTGAGCTTGATGTCATATGTTCGGAGATTGTCGAACATGAGCCTCAAGTCGTCTATTAAGGATTCGACGTGTCTGGTTTTAATGACCACATCATCTACGTATGTCTCCACTGTTTTGCCGATTTGTGTTTCCAGGCATGTCTGAATCATGCGTTGATAGGTTGCACCGGCGTTTTTGAGCCCGAAAGGCATGGTGTTTAAACAGAAGGGGCCGTATGGAGTGATGAATGCCGTTCCGGCTTGATCGGACTCCGCCATCTTAATTTGATGGTATCTGGAGTATGCGTCGAGGAAACACAATGAGTCGTGTCCTGCGGTAGCGTCGATAATTTGATCGATGCGGGGGAGGGGGAAGGGATCCTTGGGGCAAGCCTTGTTAAGGTCCTTGAAATCAACACATAGGCGCCAGGATTTGTCCTTTGGTACCATCACCAGGTTTGCTAGCCAGTCCGGATGTTTTATTTCTCTAATGAATTCAGCCTCGAGTAACTTGGCTAGCTCTTCTCTCATGGCTTGTCTCTTAGGCTCAGAGAAACGCCGAAGAGTATGCTTGACCGGCTTGAACCCCTTTAGAATGTTAAGGCTATGCTCGGCCAGCCTTCATGGGATTCCTGGCATGTCTGAAGGATGCCAGGCAAAGATGTCCCAATTCTCGCGCAAGAACTCCCGCAGTGCGGCGTCTGTTGTGGGGTTCAGCTGTGCCCCGATGGATGCTGTTTTTGTAGGGTCCGTTGGGTGGACCTGGAATTTGACTATTCCGTCCGCTGGTTTAAAAGAGGTGGACTTGGGTCTTTTGTCGAGTATCACGTTGTTCCTGTCCACTATGGAGCGCAACGCAGTTAGTTCTTCGGCCGCAAGGGCTTCGGATAATGCCTCGAGGGCCAGTGCGGCGGTTTTATTTTCGGCGCGGAGTGCTATGTCCGGATCACTAGCTAGAGTGATGATTCCATTGGGCCCGGGCATCTTGAGATTCATGTACCCGTAATGGGGTATAGCTTGGAAGATCGTGAATTCCTCCTGCCCTAAAAGGGCGTGGTATCCGCTACTAAACGGGGCCACTTGGAATGTGATTTCTTCGGACCTGTAATTCTCCGGCGTGCCGAATACCACATCAAGTGTGATCTTTCCCGCGCATCGTGCCTCCCGACTAGGGATGATTCCTCTGAAGGTCGTGCTGCTTTGCTCAATGCGGCTCTTGTCTATTTCCATTTTTCTAAGAGTCTCCTCATAGATGAGGTTTAATCCGCTGCCACCGTCCATGAGAACTTTAGTAAGCCGGAAGCCGTCGACAATTGGACTAAGGACCAAAGCGGCTGGTGCTCGGGCTGTTCGGAATTGAGGTTCGTCACTGGCATTGAAGGTTATAGCCGTATCGTTCCATGGATTTATTGTTGCAACGTTGCAGACTTCGGCGAGGCTGCGGAGTGCTCGCTTGCGGCTATTATTTGAGGCGAAGGTCTCGAAGACTGTCAGTGCTGTATTGTTATTTTCCACGAGATGGTGCTCTGTGGTATTTTCGATGAGGAGATCCTCGCCGCTTTTGGCCACCTGCCGGAGTATCCAACATGCTCTAAGGCTATGTGTTGGCATGGTATCCGGTGTACTGTGGATTTTGCATGGTCCATTGAGCCATCCCTTCAATACGGTTCATCGCCCTGTCGTGGGCTTTGGTTTCTTTGTAATTGGATCGGGTGACTTACGAGAGTACACCGTTTTAGTTCGGACGGCGGGTTTAGTGAGAGCCGGAGGATCCCATAATTTTGTTTGGGTTTTCTAGGTGCTTTCCATCGCACAGTACTTCTGTACTATGGACGCCAAGTTAGCGAAGTGTACTATGTCACGGCAACTTATGGCGTTGAGGATTCCCTTGTCCGTGCAATTTTTGCAAAAGAATGAAATTGCGTCTTCCTCACGACAGTCCTTGACCTTGCTCATTACAAGGAGGAATCTGGCCCAATAGTGATATACTGTCTCTTGGGGATCTTGTCTAATGTGGGAAAGATCACTTATGTGAGGGTGGGTGGGTAGATTTAGGTCCAAACCCTGACCCGATCTGAGACCCAGGGGTGGAGTTTCCGAGCTTGGCAGTTCGGGCTCTGGGACGATGCCCAATAGTTTTGGCCCACTGTCCGATTCTAGGTTCGAAGCTTGGGTCATGTCCTCCCGTAGACGGGTATCCGGCTCGGAGAGCTCGGGAATCCGGACATAGTTTGTCCTCAAAATAGAGGAAGAAACGCTGCATTGCTCCTCCACCACCGCTATCTGATGGGTGACCGGCGGAGAGTTAATCTCCCTTTGGTCGGGTTTAAGCCCGATTCGATCATAGTCCGTAGCGACTCCCAAGGCGGCGATGCGATCCAAGAGCTCGTTCAAAGAAGAGAGCTCCATTGGATCCATCTACTCGGTGAATCCCGAGCCGACGTGGAGGCTGTTTTTGATGACCCGAGAAGTCATCGTCGGCGCGACGGCCGAGCGGGCGGTCATGACGAAGCCGCCTAGTCGGAGAGTTTGGCCTACAGCCAGGGCTCCCCCAGAGGTAATGTTTTCCTTGACAACAAGACGAGCCATCAAGCCTTATTGTGACGGCACAGTGGAACTGTCAATGAAAGCACCAATGTCGGTGTCAAAACCGGCGGATCTCGGGTAGGGGGTCCCGAACTGTGCGTCTAAGGCAGATGGTAACAGGAGGCGGGGGACACAATGTTTACCCAGGTTCGGGCCCTCTCGATGGAGGTAATACCCTACTTCCTACTAGATTGATCTTTATGATATGAGTATTACAAGAGTTGATCTACCACGAGATCGTAGAGGCTAAACCCTAGAAGCTAGCCTATGATTATGATTGTTGTTGTCCTACGGACTAAACCCTATGGTTTATATAGACACCGGAGGGGGCTAGGGTTACACAGAGTCGGTTACAAGGGAGGAGATCTACATATCCGAATTGCCAAGCTTGCCTTCCACGCAAAGGAGAGTCCCACCCGGACACGGGATGAAGTCTTCAATCTTGTATCCTCATAGCCAACAGTCCGGCCAAAGTATATAGTCCGGCTGTCCGAGGACCCCCTAATCCAGGACTCCTTTAGGCCTCCCCAATGTCCTTGGCATCCAGCTTGTGGTTGTTGGTGAACTCCGTGATCATTATGTGATTGGAGTCAAGTCCATGCTCCACCATATCCTGGCACTTGAAAACTTGTTGCTCCATTGCCTCGAGCCTTGTCTCCACGCTCCCGGTCCTCCTTGGTCCGTCGACATCGCGGATGTGCAGCACCCCCTCATGCATCTCAATGGTCTGAGGGTGTTGGAGCACCTCCGCGAGGTAGGGGTTGATAACCTTCTCAAAGAACTTGTCCTTGGGGGCACTTGGAGACGTCATGATGATCTAGATCTGTCAAAAAAACAGCTCGAAACAAGAACAGAGGACAATTGCGTGATACAGGAGTCAAAACCTTCGGGAGATTATATAATGAATTTTTACCGACCAGAATACGTATCGTGCAAGAAAACGGAGTCCGGAGAGCGCACGAGGTGCACACGATGCAGGGGGCGCGCCCTCCACCCTCGTGGAGCCCTCGTGTCCTTCCCGGACTGCTTCTTATTTTTCTATTTTTCTAAATATTCCAAAACGGAGAAAAATTGCCATTAGAACTGTTTTGGAGTCGGTTTACTTACCGTACCACGTACCTATTCATTTTCGGAAATCTAAAACGTTCTGGAAAGTGTCTCTTATGTATTCCTCCGGGGTTACGGTTTCAATAACATTAGTTTCAACATTTATAAGATTACCTGAGATATAATGTTTGATTCTTTGACCGTTCACCACCTTCGGATTTGTGCCTTCGAAGTTGTTGATTTTTATGGCAACGGAACGATAGACCTCCTCGATAACGTAAGGACCTTCCCATTTAGAGAGAAGTTTTCCTGCAAAAAATCTTAAACGAGAGTTGTATAGCAATACATAATCACCTACATTAAACTCACGCTTTTGTATCCTTTTGTCATGCCATCTTTTAACTTTTTCTTTAAACAACTTAGCATTCTCATAGGCTTGGGTTCTCCATTCATCAAGTGAGCTAATGTCAAATAACCTCTTCTCACCGGCAAGTTTGAAATCATAGTTGAGATCTTTAATAGCCCAATAAGCCTTATGTTCTAGTTCGAGAGGTAAGTGACATGCTTTTCCATAAACCATTTTATACGGAGACATACCCATAGGATTTTTATATGCAGTTCTATAGGCCCATAATGCATCATCAAGTTTCTTGGACCAATTCTTTCTAGATCTATTAACAGCCTTTTGCAAAATTAATTTGAGTTCTCTATTACTCAATTCTACTTGACCACTAGACTGTGGGTGATAAGGAGATGCAATTCTATGATTAACGTCATACTTAGTAAGCATTTTACGGAAAGCACCACGAATAAAATGTGAACCACCATCAGTCATTAAAGATCTAGGGACTCCAAACCTCGGAAAAATAACTTATTTAAGCATCTTAATAGAGGTGTTATGATCAGCACTACTAGTTGGAATAGCTTCTACCCACTTAGTAACGTAATCAACAGCAACTAAAATATGTGTATATCCATTAGAGGCAGGAAACGATCCCATATAATCAAAGCCCTAAACATCGAATGGTTCAATAACAAGTGAATAATTCATAGGATTTTCTTGACGTCTACTAATATTACCAATTCTTTGACATTCATCATAAGATAAGACAAACTTACGGGCATCCTTGAAGAGAGTAGGCCAATAAAAACCGGATTGCAATACCTTATGTGCAGTTCTATCTCCAGCGTGGTGTCCTCCATAAGCCTCGGAGTGACACTTGCATAGGATCTGTTCTTGTTCATGCTCAGGTACACAACGTCTAATAACACCATCTACTCCTTCTTTATAAAGATGTGGGTCGTCCCAAAAGTAATGTCTCAAATCATAGAAAAACTTTTTCTTTTGTTGGTATGTGAAACTAGGTGGTATAAATTTAGCAACAATGTAATTAGCATAATCAGCATACCATGGAGCAGTACGAGAAGCATTTATGACATTTAATTGTTCATCAGGAAAGCTATCATCAAAAGGTAGTGGGTCATCAAGAACATTTTCTAACCTAGACAAGTTGTCTGCAATGGGGTTCTCAGCTCCCTTTCTATCAATAATATGCAAATCAAATTCTTGTAGCAAGAGAACCCATCTAATAAGTCTAGGTTTAGCATCTTTCTTTTCCATAAGATATTTAATAGCATCATGATCAGTGTGAATAGTCACTTTAGAATCAACAATATAAGGTCTGAACTTATCAGAAGCAAATACAACTGCTAAAAATTCTTTTTCAGTGGTGGCATAATTTCTCTGGGCATTGTCTAGAGTTTTACTAGCATATTGAATAACATTTAATTTATTATCAACTATTTGCCCTAGAACAACACCTACAGCATAACCACTATCATCACACATAATTCAAAAGGTAAATTCCAATCAGGTGGCTGAACAATGGGTGTAGAGATCAATGCTTTCTTAAGTATTTCAAATGCTTCTACACAATCATCATCAAAGACAAATGGTATATCTTTTTGTAAAAGATTAGTCAGAGGCCGAATTTTTTTTGAGAAGTCCTTAATGAACATCCTATAAAAACCGGCATGACCAAGGAAACTGCTTATACCTTTGATGTCCTTGGGGCATGGTATCTTTTCAATAGCATCAACTTTAGCTTTATCAACTTCAATGCCTCTTTCAGAAATTTTATGCCCCAAGACAATACCTTCATTAACCATAAAGTGGCACTTTTCCCAATTCAAGACAAGATTAGTTTCTTCACATCTGTGCAAAACTCGATCAAGGTTGCTCAAGCAATCATCAAAAGAGGATGCATAGACGGAGAAATCGTCGTTGAAAACCTCACAAATCTTTTCACAAAAGTCAGAGAATATAGCCATCATGTATCTTTGAAAGGTAGCAGGTGCATTACATAAACCAAAAGGCATACGTCTATAAGAAAAAGTACCGAAAGGGCAAGTAAAAGTGGTCTTAGCTTGATCATCAGCTGACACAGGTATTTGAGAGAAACCAGAATAACCATCTAGAAAGCAAAAATGTGTATGTTTGGATAATCTTTCTAGCATTTGATCAATGAAAGGTAAGAGGTAATGATATTTTTTAGTAGCTTTATTTAATTTGCGGAAATCAATTACCATCCTATAACCTATAATAATTCTTTGCGGAATCAATTCATCTTTATCATTAGGAACGACAGTAATACCTCCCTTCTTAGGGACACAATGGACAGGATTTACCCACTGACTATCAACAACGGGATAAATTATACTTGCCTCAAGGAGCTTTAGTATTTCTTTTCTTACCACTTCTTTCATCTTAGGATTCAGCCGTCGTTGATGATCAATAACTGGTTTGGCATCTTTCTCCAGATTTATTTTGTGTTGACATAGAGTGGGACTAATGCCCTTAAGATCATCAAGAGTATATCCAATAGCAGCACGGTGCTTCTTCAGAGTTTTCAATATTTTTTCTTCCTCCTTCTCTGAAAGGTTAGCACTAATAATAACATGATATATCTTCTTTTCATCAAGATAAGCATATTTAAGAGTATCAGGCAATGGTTTAAGCTCAAACACGGGATCACCCTTGGGTGGAGGAGGATCCCCTAAGATTTCAACAGGCAAGTTGTGTTTCAGAATAGGTCCCTGTTTAAAGAACACTTCATCTATTTCCCTTCTTTCATTCATAAACATACCATTTTCATGGTCTAGCAAATATTGTTCTAGAGGATCACTAGGAGGTACGACAATAGAAGCAAGACCAATAATTTCATCTTTACTAGGCAATTCCTCTTCACGGTGTTGTCTACGAAATTTAGAAAAGTTAAACTCATGGGACATATCACCTAGGCCAATAGTAACAACATCCTTTTCGCAGTCTATCTTAGCATTAACAGTGTTCAAGAAGGGTCTACCAAATATAATGGGACAAAAGCTATCTTGTGGGGAACCAAGAACAAGAAAATCAGCAGGATATTTAGTTTTCCCACACAAGACTTCAACATCTCAAACAATCCCAATTGGTGAAATAGTATCTCTATTGGCAAGTTTAATTGTGACATCAATTTCTTCTAACTCAGTAGGTGCAATATCATGCATAATTTCTTTGTATAAGTCAATAGGTATTGCACTAGCACTAGCACCCATGTCACATAAGCCATGATAACAATGATCTCCTATTTTAACAGAAATAACAGGCATGCCTACCACAGGTCTATGTTTATCTTTAGCACAAGGTTTAGCAATGCTAGCAGTTTCATCACAGAAATAAATAACATGCCCATCAATATTATCAGCCAAGAGATCCTTAACAATAGAAATATTGGGTTCAACTTTAACTTGCTCAGGAGATGTATAAGTTCTAATATTGCTTTTATGAACCATAGTGGAAGCTTTAGCCCGATCCTTTATTCTAACAGGGAAAGGTGGTTTCTCAACATAAGCAGTAGGAACAATAGGATCATTATAAGTGATAGTCTTTTCTTCAACTTTCATAGGTGCAACTACCTTTACTTCTATGGGAGGATGGTATTTAAACCACTTCTCCTTAGGGAGATCAACATGAGTAGCAAAAGTTTCACAGAAAGAAGCTACTATCTCAGAGTCAAGTCCATATTTAGTGCTAAATTTACGAAAAACATCGGTATCCATAAAAGATTTTTCACAATCGAACTTAGGTGTCATACCTGACTCCTTACCTTCGTCGAGGTCCCAATCTTCAGAGTTGCGTTTAATTGTTTCCAATAAATCCCATTTGAATTCAATAGTCTTCATCATAAAAGAACCAGTACAAGAAGTATCGAGCGTGGTGCGATTGTTGTCAGAAAGCCGAGCATAAAAATTTTGAATAATCATTTCTCTTGAGAGCTCATGATTGGGGCATGAATATAACATTGACTTAAGCCTCCCCCAAGCTTGAGCGATGCTTTCTCCTTCGTGAGGACAAAAATTATATATATAATTGCGATCATGATGAACAAGATGCATAGGATAAAACTTCTGATGAAATTCCAATTTCAATCGCTTGTAGTTCCATGATCCCATATCATCACATAGCCTATACCATGTCAATGCATCTCCCTTCAAAGATAAAGGGAAGACTTTCTTCTTGATAACATCATCGGGCATACCTGCAAGCTTAAATAATCCACAAACTTCATCCACATAGATTAGGTGCTCATGAGGATGTAATGTTCCATCTCCTTCAAAAGGATTAGCTAGCAGTTTTTCTATCATACCCGAAGGAATTTCAAAGTAGACATTTTTATTTTCAGCAGGTTCAGTAGGTTGAGGAGCAACTCTTTGCTCTACTGGTCGGGGTGAAGATACCCCTAACAAGCCCCTGAGAGGATTACTTTCCATAGTAACAAGTGACAGTAAATTTCAGCACACTATATAAATTTTTCCTTACCAAATTCCACCTACCAAAGGCGCTTCACTCCCTGGCAATGGCACCAGAAAAGAGTCTTGATGACCCACAAGTATAGGGGATCTATCGTAGTCCTTTCGATAAGTAAGAGTGTCGAACCCAATGAGGAGCAGAAGGAAATGATAAGCGGTTTTCAGCAAGGTATTCTCTGCAAGCACTGAAATTATAGGTAACAGATAGTTTTGTGATAAGACAATTTGTAACGAGCAAAGAGGAACAAAAGTAAATAAAGTGCAGCAAGGTGGCCCAATCCTTTTTGTAGCAAAGGACAAGCCTGGACAAACTCTTATATAGAGAAAAGCGCCCCCAAGGACACATGGGAATTATCGTCAAGCTAGTTTTCATCACGTTCATATGATTCGCGTTCGGTACTTTGATAATTTGATATGTGGGTGGACCAGTGCTTGGGTGCTGTCCTTACTTGGACAAGCATCCCGCTTATGATTAACCCCTATTGCAAGCATCCACAACTACAAAAGAAGTATTAAGGTAAACCTAACCATAGCATGAAACATATGGATCCAAATCAGCCCCTTACGAAGCAACGCATAAACTAGGGTTTAAGCTTCTGTCACTCTAGCAACCCATCATCTACTTATTACTTCCCAATCCTTCCTCTAGGCCTAAATAATGGTGAAGTGTCATGTAGTCGATGTTCACATAACACCACTAGAGGAGAGACAACATACATCTCATCAAAATATCGAACGAATACCAAATTCACATGACTACTAATAGCAAGACTTCTCCCATGTCCTCGGGAACAAACATAACTACTCACAAAGCATATTCATGTTCATAATCATAGGGGTATTAATATGCATAAAGGATCTGAACATATGAACTTCCACCAAATAAACCAACTAGCATCAACTACAAGGAGTAATCAACACTACTAACAACCTACAGGTACCAATCCCAGACTTAGAGACAAGAATTGGATACAAGAGATGAACTAGGGTTTGAGAGGAGATGGTGTTGGTGAAGATATTGATGGAGATTGGCCCTCTCCCGATGAGAGGAGCGTTGTTGATGACGATGGCGATGATTTCCCCCTCCCGGAGGGAAGTGTCCCCGACAGAACAGCTCCACCGAAGCCCTAGATTGGTTCCGCCAAGGTTCCACCTCGTGGCGGCGGAGTCTCGTCCCGAAAGCTTGCTTATGATTTTTCTTCGGACGAAAGACTTCATATAGCAGAAGATGGGCACCGGAGGGTCACCAAGGGGCCCACTCGGCAGGGGGCGCGCCCAGGGGGGTAGGGCGCGCCCCCCACCCTCGTGGCCAGGGTGTGGGCCCCCTCTATTGTATTTTCTTCGCTCAGTATTTTTTATTATTTCCAAAAATAACTTCCGTGGAGTTTCAGGACTTTTTGAGTTGTGCAGAATAGGTCTCTAATATTTGCTCCTTTTCCAGCCCAGAATTCCAGCTGCCGGCATTCTCCCTCCTTATGTAAACCTTGTAAAATAAGATAGAATAGGCATAAGTATTTTTTTGACTGGGAACTGTAGGGGAAACCCCCACAGAATAGGCATAAGTATTGTGACATAATGTGTAATAACAGCCCAGAATGCAATAAATATCGATATAAAAGCATGATGCAAAATGGACGTATCACTATGCATCTCCTAGATAGATCTTGCGTGCACGTAGGATTTTTTTTGAAATTGCATGCTACATTTCCCAACAATTTTTGACAAAGCATCTCACAAAACGATGGCATTTTTAGCAGTTGTAACTTCTAATGGCAAAACTCGGTAGTGGGACACAACTAGTGGCGTAAATTGTAAAACCCCTAAATGTTGTAATATTGTTTTCAAGCTCAGTAGGTATCCTATTTTTATTTTTATTTTTATTTTTATTTTTATTTTTATTTTTATCATCATCATCATCATTATTATTATTATTATTATTATTATTATTATTACCATAATTATTAGAGGGATTACAAGGATACAACCTAGGATTGTTAAAATTCCCTCTATAAGCATTACTATTGGAATTGCTCCTCGAAATAAAATTCACATCAATATCATCATTATTTTGTTCAATCGAAGTAGATAGAGGAACCTCATTTGGATCAATAGGAGCATTCTTACTAGAAGGATAGACACGAGAACATCAACTTTTTCGCTTAGGAAGGACATTTCCTCGACATAGATTACCTTTTTACGAGTTGGAGCACACACGGTGTGCCATAGGAATAATTTTCCGTCATATTATCAAGAAGCTTTGTGGCTCCTCCAAGTGTTATCCCCATAAATGTTCCAGCTGTAGCTAAATCTAGAAGTTTTCCTGAAATAAAGTTTAGTCCAGCATATTTTTTTTGCATAATAATCCAAAGGCTCAATCCATGTGTGGGACAAATTTTAAGCATCAAATTCATTCTTTCCCATGATTGTGCAACATGTTCATGGTCAAGTTGATTAAACTTCATAATTTGGTTCCTCAAAGATATTATTTTAGCGGGAGGAAAGTACTTATCAATGAAAGCATCTTTACACTTGGACCAAGAATCGATACTATTTTTAGGCAAAGAAGATAACCATGCTTTAGCTTTATCTCTTAGATAAAAGGAAAATAACTTCAGTTTAAAAATATCATTATCCATGTCTTTAATTTTTTCCATATCACATAATTCAACGAAAGTACAACTTGTTCATTATAATCTTCGGAAAACTATTCTTTAATAACGAGATTAAGCAAAACAATTTTAATATCATAGAACTCCGCAGTAGTGGTAGGTGGAGCAATATGAGTACTAATAAAATCATTATTATTAGTACTAGTGAAATCACATAGCTTGGTGTTTTCTGGAGTAAACATGATAGCAACGCAAGCAAAGTAGCAACACATTTTTTTGCTATTTTTAGATTTTATAGAGAAGTGGAAGAATGCAAATAAAAGGCCAAAGGAAAAAAGGGCAAGAAACTAAAAACAAACCAAAAGATAATATTTATGTGAAGGCACCTGATTTCTTGGGTGAAACCTCCCTGGCAACGCCGCCAGAAATTCTTCTGCTACTCAAGATAGAGTCGTTGGACTCCCCGAAGAGGAAGGGTGACGTTGGGAATCATTTTGACATCCTTCTATTATATATAATAGTTGAAATATTTAGTAATTGCTAGTTCAACCCGAGCTGACCTTAAGTATTGCTAAGACGAGACAATCTCGTCATAGTGAACCCCTTGATCTTGTCATAAACTATTTGTAACAAGTCAAGTATTATAAAACATTTTTATCTTTCTCAAACTTATAGATCCATGATACGTCTCCAACGTATCTATAATTTATGAAGTATTCATGCCATGTTTACAACATTTTTATATGGTTTTGGTATGATTTGCATGGAAATAACTCGGACGGACGCTGTTTTCAGCAGAACTACCGTGGTGTTATTTTTTGTGCAGAAATGAAAGTTCTCCAAATGAGCTGAAAGTTTTTGGTGATTTTTTTGGAACGAAAGAGACCCCCGAAGCTTCGTGGAAGGACTAGAAGGTGAAGGAGTAGGGCACAAGACACCTGGGTGCGCCAGGGGGCCCAGGCGCGCCCCGGTGGGTTGTGCTCACCTCGAGGCCCATCTTCGCGTGAAACCGACGCCAAAAACTCCTATAAATAGAGAAACCATCAGAGATAACCCTAGATCAGAAGTTCCGCCACCCCAAGCCTCTGTAGCCACGAAAAATCAATCTAGACCCCGTTCCGGCACTCTGCCGGAGGGGGAAATCATCACCGGTCACCACTGTAGGATGCTGCTAACGCAGCACTACGATCAGAGACCCTTCGACGAAACTGTGTGCGACGCCATAATCGCAAATGGTGGTGTAAAAACCCCGTCAAAAAAGGTGCAAAACGCTTGCGATGGAGGATGGATCAAACACGGTTCAGATTTTAGTTGCATGTGTGATGCAGGGCATACAGTTCAGCTCAATTAACTGTTTGCGATGAGGAGGAACAAAAGAAACGGGCAGCCAGATGAAGGTGTGTGCGATGTAAATCATATGGTTCACTCGGATGAACCGTTTGTGATTAGGAAACACAAAAGAAACGGTCAGCCAGATCAAAGGTGTGTGCGATATACGACATGCGGTTCACTCGGATGAACTGTTTGCGTTGAGACATGAGAACAGAAATGGTTTAAATGAACAAGATGTGTGTGATACGAGGCAAACAGGTTTGTAATCGGAAACGTGTGCGAAGACCGATAACAACACAGACGATTACTGCTAACAAGCCGTGTGTGTTGTGAGCAAACGATTGCTGGTATACAATTGTGAGGGATTGATGAAAACATCACTGACGGGTTCCATTGTTTAGTCCGTGTGCGATGTGATTTTCTTTGTCCGCACAATATCTACGCTCTGTCTACAGAGCATCAACATATATACTTAAAAAGACAACATTGCATAACCAAATTAAGCATACAATTACACAAGTGACTACACACATAACATTTCCACACACCAAAGTAAGCAATTACGTGCATACTAAAGTAGGAGAAAAGGGGATCTAATCATCTACTTATTGTTGAGACGACGCTTGCCAGTGCTCTGCTTCCGGCTGGATCCGTGGCCGTTTTGGGGAAGGAGGCACTTCCTCATGTCAACGATCCACCTGTACATGTCGTAGCTCGTGTACGCCTCCTTGGCCGCGTACACGACGTGAGCTTTGTCGTGTTTCTCCATCTAGGCCGAGTGCCAGGCACACTTGTCCTTGTTGCACGAATCCTTCATGTCTCTGTAGTAGGGGTTGATGATGGCCTCGGCGAGGTGAACCAGTGAGTCCTTCTCATGCTCCTTGTTGCCCCAGATCTTGTATTGGCCCTGGATGTCGACAAGATTCTGGCAGGCGATGCCCGAATTCTCGAGCGCCTTTACATCGTTGGTGATGTCCACCATAGCGAACATGTAGTGGGCTGTTGACAAACCTGGCGAAACGCTCGCAAGACCTTGTGTCCAGGCAGTAGTGGTAGACGAGGACGTGGTGGCGCACACACATCTAGGCGACGACGACCTTGGGATGAGACCCGACACGAGCGCGGGTGTACTCGAGGTCGAACCCGACCACCTTGTACTTCTCCTCGGCAAGCAACAGCTCCATGATGTGGATGGAGTGCTCCACCCAGACCGGGTCGTTGGTGTACACCACTAAGAGGTCCATGAACCTTCTGTGGGTGTCCACCACGGCACGCATGGTGAACTGCTGCTCGTCGTCGGCAGCCTCTCGGAGCGCCATTAGAGCCGCGCAGGATACCCTCCAAGAATTTCTCGTGGTGGGTGTGCTTCTTGCAATGGTGGGGCGCGATCGAAAGGTTGAAGAGACACAAGGGTTAAATGGCCGTTGTAATAAATGGGGGCCAGCCGGCCTGTAATCTCCACGTCTTATCACGGCGTTCATAGCGGAGGATTCCAGTGCACGCTTGACAACACCGCACCGCACGCGTGGGCTCGAAAAGGCGCCAAATGTATCATCGGTGAGCCTGTTCCCGCGCTACCATGCTGTTTACCGCGCAAGCTTCCCGCCCGGCTAGTTTGGCCACGCGTCGGCTAGAAGAGGGACAAATCGTGGGCGTTTATTGGCAAAAAGCTTTGTAAAAAATGAAGTGTGTGGAATGACTTCGGTCATAAGTTTACCCTTGGGTGATGAGGTCAAAGTTACACAGAAGGGTGATGATGGACACTCGAGTGCGATAATTAATTCTGCACTCTATAGTGCACACGGTGGAAGAAACCAACTGTATGCAATAATGTCGAAGATCGCAGTCGAGTTAGCTATACAGATCATGTGCTGTGAGATCGACAAGGTAAACAAATTCGAGAATGGTTAATAAAATCTAAGACCATTGCATATTAAGGTCAAAATAGTGCTAGCAATATACGAGTCTCACACGATGCCATTTGAACGATTGTACCACAAAAGCTTGAAATATTACGAGGTTCAAATTCCAGAGTTATATGGCTCAAATTCGAACATTACAAGGTTCAAACTGATATTAGAAACGAAATTCAGCTCATCAGCTGCAAACTCTCGCGCTGATCCGCTAAACATGGATATCAGAGAGGTTCAAACTAATATCACCGCTTCTAAGTCTGGTTTCGAAACCTGACAATTTTTGAAAAGGGGTCAGCCACTGAGAAGTCATGTATGGGGTTGACACGATGACTTCCGATTACTCTGTCATCTGAAGTTCCAGAATGAAATTCAGCATTTTTGGAGCCCACTCTATTCTGCCACAGGCGCCGACGCTGATCAACAAACCATTCATATTTGCGAAATAAATGTTGGGCAAACCTCATTTCCTTCAGCACCCTTGCTCTAAGAACAAAGAACCTGGCGAATAGAATCTCCGTTAAGGTCCCTCGGTAGGAGTTCAAAGTAATTTCTGAGAGATGCAGATCTAGGCATTCGACGTGATTGTTATATTGTATCACATCATCCACCACTGGGCCTAATCTTATCTGCAAAAGAAGAAAACATGTTAGTGCCTACATGCAGTTTTGAACATTACTACATGCCTATTTGGTTTGCAGGATTTGTAAAATGCAATAACATGCCATCTTTGATCTGACATGATTAACATGGGCATTTGATTACATTCTAGAAAAATGTAGCCTTCTTCACAAGAGGTTGGAGTGGATGAAAAGTTCCCTAAGAAAACTAGTATAGATGAAGCCAAAGGAGAAAATGCTTATTGATTGTAACCATATGGATCAAGCAACCAATATGGGGGGACATGTATGTACTGAAATCCTCCAGAAGATTCTTCAGAAATTGTAGTACATTGCCATTGTAAACTTGGAAAAAGGTGTCACAAATTGAACTCCCTTATGGTTAACATTTAGCAGGAAATGAACATCACCTCGATATATAGCTTCTCCAGGCATGGAAAGCATCTCAGGAAACTGACAACTTGCTCCAGGTTGGGGCCGATAGATTCTAGTGCCAAGACCTTCACTATGCGTAGTTTTGGGGTCAAGCTTGCTGGAATCATTTTCTGAATGACAGACGAACAAACATCTTCAAAATTAGAAATAATGTTAATTTTTATAAGGAGAGGTAGAAGGCGGCTGTTGTACCTGAATGGGTGTGGATCCAATAACAAGTTCGGAGTATTTGTGAGACGAGTAGCCCACCACTGTCAATTTCGGCGCAGAAATTACATTGATTCTTGTTGGACCTTCTTGATCAACTACAAGTAATCTCTAAAGTGCAGATGTGTCCTCAATGACCATACCGTGGTACACATCTTGTGATGTCTTCCTGCCACACCAGCAACACACATAAATAGTCCGGAGAGTCATGGAGGTGATGTGGAAGGTACTCAACCCATTGATCGCCTGAAGACGAAGGTACTCGAGTGAAGTACAACCACGGAGCAGGCGCTCCATGTCACCGTTTGAGAGGCAGACGACGACGAGCTCGAGGTGCTTCAGTTGTGGTAGAATAAGAGAGGGCATGTCATTAAGGGGGAAGGCAGTTCCTGAACTTGGCGACGCACGGCGTGGGTGCGAGGCGGAGTGCGGACGTTGGCAGCGACCGCATATGCCCATCATAAAAAGTTAGCTCCTCGAGCTGATCTAGGGCGGGGGATCGGAACCAGTCGTCAAGCTTGGCTCGGTCCTTGCCGTTGGAATGGAACTTGCCCATTCTAAGGCCTTTGGTTGGGCCAAGGTGAATGCCGAGGATCTTGGAGAACGCATCCAAGCTTTTGCGATAGCCATTACAAAGCTCGTGGGTGTCGATGAGGTCGACAGGGCTGGAGTTCCATAGGGGGCGCCACCGCCGGGAAAGGACGGTTGTCCGCGCCCCATATTTGATTGGGAGGAGGGAGATGATGACTCTCAACATATCATTGGGGAGGCTGCTGATGAAGTCTAGGCCTGCTAGAGTCGGTTGTGGTTCTAGCTTGCCCCGCCTCCGTTTGTTGGCAGCCCCGTTCTCCACCTCTGGAGTCTCCTTGTCAGCGGCGCTTTCTGATAGAAATGGGAGTACAGGGAATATTCAGTTAAAACAGGGCAATAGAAAAGTGTATTGGTAACTAGAAGTTATTAGGTAGGAATATAGTAAGAAAAGGGAATAACAATTGGTTGCTTAAATACTACACAATTCATTTGACATGGTTGGGTAAGTCAACATGCAGATAGTTGAAAAGAAAACTTACTTCGAACAAAGTCTGGACGGATGATTTTGTTGGGGAAGTTAGCATATATCTCATGACCAGGCCCTTTTATGTGTAGTGCAATTTTAGTGCCAGCTTTCAGTACATAAAACTTTGCAATTTCTTTCCAAAAGCCAGTGCGAAAATAGGAGTCACCACGTTCATCAAGTCTTACAGTAGCAACGATTGTAAATCCATGGTTTGTGTGCAGTATGACATTCGTGGAGCCTTGATCTATATAAAGGGAAAAATTGTGCACTACATAATCTGTTGCATAGCAAGGGATGTGCTGCAGAAAATGGAAGGATTGTTAAAGAAAATATGGTAACATGCAAATATGGGCCCAAATTGAAAGAACTGTACAGTAGTTGAAATCGAAGGACAAAAATCTATAATTAAAAGATTGGGTAAACATGATGTCGTGGAAATATGAGAGTAATCGAAAGAACAATACATCATTAATTTGCCTAATATAGAAAGAAGAGGGGAGAAATCCCCTTTGACGTATATGGTGCATGTGGCACCTTTTATCCAAATGTAGCAATATTTGGAATATGTTCAGCAAAGTAGGCCATGCCAACCGATTTAGGGTGAGATTGAACATACCGCGCGTGTCCTCAAGTTATCTGGTACGGTGAGATGGAATCTCTGGCGGAGGTCGCAAAGTCCTGAAGTGTCGGCGCACTGTACATTCTATGAGTGAAAGAAAACCCTCAAATCAGCTCGAATAAAAATGAATTCATGGTGATTTCCGTCAGGTGATTAAAGGAGGCAGATGAACTGGGATAAGAGATGAGATAATATCTCATTAAATTAGTTACATTGTCGTCCATGAGAAAGAACCCTCAGTACGGCAGATTCCCCAACTGAGCGGAGTTGGGTCGACCGCGAGCAGCATCGAGAAAGTCGATGGCGATAGGCGGCGGCAAGCGGAAGTGGCGAAATGCGGTGGGCTTTGCCGGCAGCCTGGCGGCGGCAAGCATCGAGCTAAGTGTTTACCGCCGCGATAGGCGGTGCCATGGCATAGACGCGGAGGAGCTTGTGCAGGTGTGAATGGGGAATGTACCGGAGGGGGTGGCGAGCGGGGTGAGGGATTTTGTGACGTGGGGATGGTGAGGGTTTTCTTTTTTCTTTTTTGAATTGGGTGGTGAGGGTTTTCTGTCCCACAAAGAATTTGGGGGGTGACGGTTTTCTAGAGCGAACCGTGTGTGATTTACGCAACAGGCAAAATTAAAGTCATTGCACATGGTTCCAATTTTGGGAACCGTGTGTGATTGACGTACTACCACCGTCCTGGTTTATTGGTCCCCATTTGTAATTTTTACCAAATTTTGACCAAATATTTAACATACTCAGACATACATAATAAGCGTACATGTACATAAGCATAGTTCAACCATAAGTACATAGTTCAACCATCATTAAGCATACTCAAGCGTACATAGTTTGATCCATCCCACATCTTATCTCACATGCGGCCGGCACGATCCTGAAGCTTCTCCAAGTACTCGGCGTACGCGCTGTGCGCCACCCTGCGAGAATACTTCTGCTTGAAGGAGCCAATGGCCCGTCCTCTTGCATGCGCCAGAACACTCATATGCGCATCATGAAACTTCTGGTTGCAAAATGGGCATCCATAGCCGCCGTTCCAGGTCCTAATACGCCTGTTATGCATTCCCGCATAAAGCTCCCTCAGGATTTGCCTCTTGTACCTCCTCTGGCCATCTTTATCCTCGCTGTCCACATCGTCAGATAGCACCTATACAAATAGTAAAACAAATTTGGCATCAAATCAATGATTACATGCCGTGAAGTAGGATTAGGAATTTATGGCTATTTATTTATACATATCCAGAGATTATGGTTTGATTTTTAAGCACAGTCGTCTATGCACAGACCAATCTTGAAGTAAATAATGGCACAAACATATATAGGTCATTCAAAATCAATTGTCAAGTCCTGGCTAGGAATTATTAGCACGAACACTAACCCAAGTCGGATTACTAGCAGAAATCATTTGCACAGATGAAACAACTATACACTTATCACCTGTACCATTCAAACAATCAATACACTACATGGATCTAACGAAACTTACTCATATTTCATGGATTGGGAGAACATAACCATAGGATTTCTATTCCAAAAAGGGGGAGGCAGGAGTAACCAGAGAAACCCTATGATCTATTTCACACATAAATGGGTATAGATGACTAACCAGCTGTTCGTCGTCGTCGGAGTCATCGCCGGAGTGGTCGTCGGAGTCGTCGCCGGAGTGGTCGTCGGATTCAGTGTGGAACTCCGCCTCCAGCTGTGGAAGCTTGACGCCATCGACGATGTCAGGGTGCAGCGATAACTCGCCGGCGGTGACGGCAACCTCTGTCTCCATCTCCACGCCATGCTCCGGTGCTTTAGCAGCCCCGGTGTCGCCACTCCCTCCGACGGGGCGCTTCGGCGGCGTCCTCATACACTGATGGCTTTGAGGACTGAGAGCGGCGTCGAGGATGCAAGCGGAGAGAGAGGATTGTGTGTGTGTGGCGAGGATGGGGGGTGCGGCCGCTCGGGCGCACCATTAATATGGAGTAGTGGGAGTTGTGGGAGAGAGGCGGGCGGCGGTCAAACCGATGGCTCGCCTCCCGGTGAGCCTGGGCACCAGACTACTGGCATGCCTACGAAAGTTTCACACAACTACTCGCATGCCTCCCGATGACACTGCGCAGCAAGCACGCCTCCGTCAATTCACACACCTGCACGCACGCCTCCCCGTCGGCCTGCGCGGCGGACTGCTCGCATGCGTCTCGTCAACTCACGCCTGCTCGCACGGCACACGGGTCACGCGGCGACACGTATATTGTTTTTCTATTTGGATGAGTAATGCTGCCGCTTTATTGCTTAACTGAAGCATGGCACGTATCCATTGTTGGTCTAATGCTCACGGTTCGAATAAATAATCCGTTTGGGATATTGGTTCCCAATTATTAATAATCTCCCGTCTGTAATTCAATAAAGATTACATCAAAACTGGTCTCAAATTTGACAAAAAAAGTACAATGCCACTTTGTATTGGTGTCCATATGACAACACGATAAGTTTCATGAACTTCAAATAAGTTTTGGATGTACTAGAAGTTAAAAATCAAGATTCTCAATGTTTGAAATTTGTTGCACGGGGAGTAACATGCACCCAGTGAGACACAAGTGTTTTTGCAATCCATTTAGGTGCACTGTCACGTGTGCATGTAGCTCAAATTTGATTTTTGCACATTATACCTGTAGAAAATCAATCAATTAATGTACTAAAACGTCTTAATGATCTCTATGATTTTTTTGAAATTAAAACATCCCTCCTTTGGTCACATATATGTTCACCGTGGGATAATTAATTTAACATGCATCGTAGTTGCGGTGGATTCGCGGTGTGTGTGTGGGTGTGTGCGTCTGGGGGTGGCGGGTGGCTCGCAGTACACTACGAGTTGTGAGCCACCGTGTGGGTTGGCTATTTTGTTAGGCAGGCCGGTGCGACATCAGAGTCGTGAAATCGTTATTTAAAACAATACACAACCCTTTCATACATACATGTTTTGGCCACATGCAGTCGATGGTTTTCCTATACGACACTCGATACTCGCGTGTGACGCTTTCTGTGGGCCCACGAGGTCGCGTCCTTTACTTTGACGAACAGCCAGCAGTGAGGTTAATTTGACCAGCAAGGTAGAATCTTTTTTGTTTGTGTTATGGTGGTATATAGTACGCGTCAAAGAGGTGGGAGGGGACTAGCATATATACTATACGTACGCGTCCATGAACAAGTACACCTCACTCTGTGTCGGGACTTTTTGGTTTCCGAGGCACGTGCCACATGAAAATTGTGAAATTGGCTCTTCAAACATCACATAACACCTTTTTGGGCCACATGCATATCCCAGCTAGGCACTCACGTGTGACGCTTCCATTTGTGGGCCCACGAGGCCATCGTCGATGCATGCATGCATCACTTTGACCTACATCGGGAGAGGTTAATTAATTTCACCATCGATAGGGATTCTTTTTGGTTGTACATATATTACGACAGGAGCATATAGTATGCGGTGAAGAGGGGGGAAGGGGACCATCATATGTAGTACGCTTGATGAACCTCGCTCTGTGTGGGTGCATGGTTTACGGTTTTTGAGGCATGTGGCACATCAAAGTTGTGCATTTAGGGTATTCAACATATATATGTTTGGCCCACATGCAAAGCGGTGGTGGTTGTCCTCTCGCACCCACTTAAGCGGTTATCAACGATATCGATGCTTTCCATCTGTGGGCCCGCTTGGTCCATCACTACTTTTTGCCTGACAACAAGAGAGGTTAATTTGACTTAGGAGGGGATTATTATTTTTGCTTTGGGATGACATGCATGATACAGTTTGAGCACACACCGATGCATGTGTACGCATGCATCCCTCCCATCGAGTCGAAGTGGCTAGTACAACGACACATCATGAACCAATCTCGCTCTGTGTGGGGAGCTAGTGTATGATTTTTGACGCACATGCCACATCAATGTTGTGTATTCAAACATGCATGCACGCATCACCTCCGTACATATGCATGTAGTGGTTGCCTTCGAACGGTACACTCCCTCGCGTGGTTATCGGCGACAAGCCTATATATTCATGGGCCCGCGTGGACATTCATGATCACCTTGACCAACAACAAGATAGGTTACCATGGCGGATTCTTCATTTGGTTCGTGTTATCGTAGTATAGGTCATGGTGAGATTCAGACCTTAAGTTCGAGCGCATATACTATGCACGCATGCATGCATGAATCCCCATCGTTGGCTTGAAGTGTGGTGTAACATACATATGCATCGTCAACCTAACCCTCTCTCAGTGTGGGGATTTCTAGTTCGAAATCACAGTGCCACATCAAAGTTGTTCCATTGTTACTCAAAAACACACGTCTCAGTACATATGTTTGGGCCACACGCATGCAGTGGTTGTCTTCAGGGACAAGCTACTTGCGTGATTATTGGCGAGCTAGCCCATCTCCGGGGTCGCATGGATGGCCATCACTTTGACCAACAACAAGAGAGAGGTTGTACGACCAAGGTGGATTATTCTTGGTCCGTTTTACGATCCATCTTGGTGAGATATGCCTCTCTGGCCCGCCGACTGAAAGTGTGTGTGTGTGTGGGGGGGGGGGGTTGCTACTCCGCACTTTGCTAGGTGAACCTCGGTTGGGGGGGGCATGCATTCATAGCTTAGGATTCCCTTCGTGGCGACACGAGGGGGGAGGGGCTGCTAGCTACTTCGCACTTTGCTAGGTGAACCTCGGTTGGGGGGGAGGGGGCATGCATTCATAGCTTAGGATTCCCTTCGTGCCGACATGAGGGGGGGCTGCTAGCTACTTCGCACTTTGCTAGGTGAACCTCGGTTGGGGGGGCATGCATTCATAGCTTAGGATTCCCTTGGTGCCGACACGAGGGAGGGGGGCTGCTAGCTACTTCGCACTTTGCTAGGTGAACCTCAGTTGGGGGGGGGGGGCTTGCATTCATAGCTTAGGATTCCCTTCGTGCCGACACGAGGGAGGGGGCTGCTAGCTACTTCGCACTTTGCTAGGGGTGAACCTCGGTTGGGGGGGCATGCATTCATAGCTTAGGATTCCCTTCGTGCTGACACGAGGGAGGGGGGCTGCTAGCTACTTCGCACTTTGCTAGGGTGAACCTCGGTTGGGGAGGGGGCATGCATTCATAGCTTAGGATTCCCTTCGTGCCGACACGAGGGAGGGGGGCTGCTGGCTACTTCGCACTTTGCTAGGTGAATGAACCTCGGTTTGGGGGGGGGGCATGACATCATAGCTTAGGATTCCCTTCGTGCCGACACGAGGGAGGAGGGGGGATGCTAGCTACTTCGCACTTTGCTAGGTGAACCTCGGTTGGGGGGGGAGGGGGCATGCATTCATAGCTTAGGATTTCCTTCGTGCCGACACGAGGGGGTGGGGGTGGGGGCAAGCAATACCATGCACTTTGCGAGAGAGGTGCCACATCGAAGTTGCATTTGGTATTTGAAAATCAAACCACCCTTTTGATACATAAATTTGGTCCACATGCATGTGTGTTCGTGTTCTGACCCTCTCCCGCGTCATTTTTCGCCAAATTTATGAACATTAGACAAGTCGGATGACGCAACAGACACGGTTCACTCAAACTAACCGTGTGCCACGCCGGTGCCCCTATCACGCACACATCCGGACAGTACATTGGGCTCCACGAGGCTCCCCCTCTTAAAAATATTTGCCCGCATCGAGGGTTTTTCTGTTTCATAACACATGGTTGTTATCTCCGGACCATGTGCGATGTTTCTTGTTCCCAATCCCGCCTGCATCCCTAGAAAATATCTACCCGCCTCGAGGGTTTTTCTGTTTCATAACATAGGGTTGTTATCTCCGAACGGTGTGCGATGTTTCTTGTTCCCAATCCCGCCCGACCCTCTAGACAATATCTACCCGCCTCGAGGGTTTTCTGTTTCATAACACATGGTTTTTATCTCCGGACCGTGTGCGATGCACTATCATCAAAATTTTCAATAGCCCGGCATTTCACTCCCGCGTAGTAAAATTTTCAGTACCCGCGTCATTTCCTCAAACACCCCGCGCCCCGCCCCCTCCACACACACAACACACACACACAGACACACACACACAGACACACACACACACCAAAACCTCCTCGAGCGTGCGCACACACACACGCAGACACCCCCTCCCTTGCTCGAAACCCTAGCAAGGTCCCCGCCGCCGCCGCTGCAAGGCCTCCATTGTCAACATCTGCCGGTTTGCCCGTGCAGCTTACCCACCGATCTCCATACCCAGGCCGCCCTGAGTTTCTTAGATGACGCCTGCCAAACGCCCCCTTTCCCACAGATCCCCATCCCCATCCCCCACTCCAGAGCGTCGTACCCTAAGCCCGGCTACGCTTCCCGTGGAGCTCGAGGAGCGACTGGCCCAAAAGAGGTGTATAGCGGTCTCTTCGCCCAACGTCGCCAAGGAAGCTGACGGCCATTACTGGCGGCAAACACTCAAACAGCGGGCTGGAGTATGTGGGCATGTCTCAGCCGCCAGCTACGACATCGAGGTCATCGACAGCGATGGCCTGAGGCGGGCTATGTCACAGGTTAAGTGGCCCACCCCCAACCCCTCGGGTTCAACCGCCGCCGATCTCATCCATGGCCCCGCCGCTGATCTCCTCTGGCTCGCTGTCAACAATTTGCCATTCTACATCGCCATCGAGCCCCTTTTGTCATTTCTGAAGGACACGTTCTGCGACGCTGGCTTGGGATCCACAGCTTCCAAGTCAGACCTCATCGACGACGACCACGAGGAGGGCACCCTCTCCGACTCTTCCAAGGGGAAAGATCCCATCTGCTCTTCCAAGGGGAAAGCGCCCATCTGCGACATGAGGGAGGGCACCCTACAGCCGTGCTCTTCCAAGGGGAAGGAGCCCATCTGCGACAACATGGAGCACATCCAGGGTCCGTGTTCTTCCCACGGGAACGAACCCATCTGTGACAAGTGAGGAAACCCATGATTTGTTTTGCCGTGCCTCTTCACAGGGGGGAACCCATGATTTGTTTTGTCGAGTCACTTTTGTAGTGTAGTGAGAATATGTCCAGTTTTAATTGCTATATCGGGTTGTTTGCAGTATGCCTTGTTTATTTCAGATGTTCACAATGTGATGCTCTATATGTGCAATTATTTATTGTGCAGTACATTTCATCAATCCAGTTTTAAACATACCGATAGGAATGCATATATTTTCTTGCTGTTAAGCCTACTATAGCTAGCATATGCCTTTTTTAATTTTTTTGATTGTTTGGTTGTTTGTAGTTAGCATATGTCCAGTTTCAAATGCTTCGTAGTATGCCTTGATTATTCCAGTTATTCACAATGTGATGTTCTATATGTGCAAGTATGAACTGTGCAGTTCAATTTCATCAGTACCAGTTTCAACAATACCACTATGAATGACTACATTTGGTTGCTGCATCTTGTAGTTAACACGCCTTTCCATTTTTATTTAACAATAACCAGTGTACTTAGACCGGCACAATACCAGTTTGAATGACTATGTTTGCTTGTTGTTAAATGTTAGGCCTGTTGCAGTTAGCACAATTTTCCACTTGTTTTGCTTTACTAGCGTGCTTAAACCTGCACACTGAAGCTATCTTTTGGAGATTATTTTGTCTGCCATGGATAATTTTGGTTGATGTTTAGCCTGTTTTGCTTAACATGCTTCTCGATGTACCTACACAGGACAATTTTGGGAACAACTGTTGTTTTCCATCGAGGTTAGTTTCATCCCATGGCTTATATCTGCTCACTGTTCAGGATATCGGTAGCTGGTACCATATGGGCCGGTGGCTGATAAGGGACTAATCGGTGAATCCGGCTTTTAACTAAATATATCTGCAACCCATTTATCGTTAGGTTAACTAGGGCCATATGTAATATATCTGAGGCTACATAGCAACATGCACTGTACTTAATGTCTAAATATGCAATCCCAGGATACATAGCAACAAGGAAGAGTGTTACATTAATGTTCTAATCATGTCTAGATATACGTAGAAGAGTAGCAGCAGCAACAACAACAACAACACCACGGCCCTGTTTGGATACTCAACTTAGCTAGAGGTTAGAGTTAGTTTCTAGCTCATGACTAACCCTGAACTAACTCCATCCGAAGAGTTGTTTGGATGACAGGGTTAGATTGACAATAAATGCACTAGGAGAACTAGCTCCAATTAGCACCTCTTGGGTTGGATAGTTTTTCTGGGTGGGTTATAGATGCAACTAGCTCAAACTAGCCCTCATGTTTAGATATACTTTAGGGCTATTTGAGCCCGAACTAGCTCAAACTAACCGTAACCCATGGATACAACAACAGTTAATCAACCGGTAATTGGTAAGAATGCACTAAACTCCTTCTGGCCCATAATATAATATGTTAATTCATCTAATATGTGAATTGGTTGTTATAAGATACTCCCTCCGTTCCTAAATATTTGTCTTTTTAGATATTTGAATGGACTACCACATAAGGATGTATATAAACATATTATAAAAGAGTGTTGTACTACATCATTGTGCAATTGCTGTTTAGCTTCTAATATTAACTTGGTGCTTTTAGGTACATATGTCATTGGTAAAGATCCGCGCTTCGACCCTGTCTGCGTATGGGGAAATGAGATATCGATGAACCAGCACCAAGTGAGGAAGCTGATAAAGATTGTTAGTAAAATGGGTCCAAAGATGGCAATTAAACTATTTGTTTACACTTTATCCAAGACAACAACGAACTACAGGATGGTAAGTAAGAACTCTGCAACCTTCTTTTTACTGCCCATAATGAGTTGTGTTAGATGACAATGTCTGAATCTTTTTCCTTTGTAGTGGTTGCCAAAGCAGTTTACTCAAGATTACCTCTCAAACTACATGATTGGTGGGCATGCAAAGGTTAAAGTATTTCTACCAGAACACGATGATTATCTAGATGTTTTCATGAAGACCGTGAAGGATGGGCGGTCGGCCATCACAAGGGGTTGGACTAGAGTCGTGCGTGCCTTCTGCACGG